>NC_057802.1:178333387-178336689 GCF_018294505.1 Triticum aestivum | reverse complement strand
GAACCATAGCTACACCTCTTGATCGGCGCAATGCCACAGCATCACTTGGGGGCTTGGTCGTACCCGAACCATAGCTACACCTCTTGATCGGCGCAATGCCACAGCATCACTTGGGGGCTTGGTCGTATCCGAACCACAGTCACACCTCTTGATCGGCTCAAAGCCACATCAATCCGGGGCCAAAGAGAGTGTTGTAAAACAACAGCTCAAACATAGGCACCCACTGAGCACAGCTCACAATGTTGCTTGGGGATTCTTTGCTGTCGAATTTAGGGCCTGGCAGCCCGTGAAAAGCCTCGATTACAACGGTTTTCATTTGCCTTTTGCTAAGTTTTCTTTGTTTTCATAAGATTTGTGATGTTTTTAAATCGGTGTTTATCAACCCGGTTAGGCTGTCAACTACAAGTTGTCAGTACACGATCAAATTATAATCCGGAGACTATCAGCCCGGTCTAGTTCGACTACAAGTCGCCAGTATTATTTACAGATAATCCGGTGTCTATCACAACCCGGTACGGTTTTATCATAAACCGGCACAATATGGGAGGAGTTATCAGTACTCAAAATTTGGGTTATCACCCTTACTACAAAAAGTTGGTAAACCAACGATGTGATTCAATGTCACAGGTATGATATATTTCATATTTAATTATTCTTAAGTGCAGTCTTGGTTATAAACCCAGGTTATACGTTGGGCATTATGACCCGTCCGGCGGTAAACCGTCAGGACACTTTAAACTTGTTGTATACAGAAACAGGTTGAATAAAGCATGATTATAAATCACCGCCGTTTATTAAACCGGCCTGGCTTTCGACTATATGTCGGCAGTATGATGATAAATTATCCGGTGTTTATTAAACCGTCCTGGCTTTAAGACGATAAGTCGCCAGTATATGATGAGAAATTATCCGGTGTTTATTAAACCGGTCTGGCTTTGGACTATAAGTCGCCAGTATATATTTGGATTGCGCCATTGGAATCATGGGCTTATAAATCATTGGGTTATATTATTCAAATAGCCAAACTTGGCTGAATTTTCATTATGATATTGAATGAATAAGGTTTTCATACCGAATTATATTATCTTGAATAGCCAACATGGCTGGATTTTATTATGGTAATTAATAACCGGTATTATTGAGGTTTTCAAAGTCGCTTTAGCGCAATGGCTATTATTTTATCAAAGGATATGATTTATTCTACAATGGAAGGAATAGTCCCGAGTCGCTGCAGGCTTAAGACTCGGCACTTGGGGGCTACATTATTCAAATTGAGATTACATGCAAGTCTCTTGTCGCTGCAAGCATGCACCATGACACTTGGGGCCTAATGCAAAGTCATTTTTATTGGCCTTATTGAAGACCCGACTCATCACATCATAATGAGCCGGCCCTTGGGGGCTACCAATTGCTCCTGTCAACAATTCAAGGTACACAAGTCTTAAAACCATTATATTGAAAGGTCCATTGCTCAGTTGGTAAAGCACAAAGCTCTTAACCTTGTGGATGTGGGTTCAAGCCCCATGGTGGGGGTTACATTATATGATGTTCTTTTCAAAGAAGTATATATAAAGTACCAGCTCAATATTATCTTACTGAGCCGGCCCTTGGGGGCTACACGTTATTGTTCAAATCTACATGATCATATTTATAAAGTCCCTGCTCATTATTGCATAATGACCCGGCACTTGGGGGCTACATATATGGAGTATTCAGTTTTTAATAGTGGCTGAGATGAACAACATGGATTTCTTCAAAGTGGCAGTAATTATATGGAAACAAGTCTTAAGCCATCACTTTGTTCTGCTCAAGACTTGGGGGCTACAGGTAATATGGATATATGGGAGAAAAATCTTCAAATTCTCAGTTCTGAGCAAACCAGATTGACCCGGACTCTGCAACAATTATGACCCGGCATCGGTAGCAATTATGACTCGGTGCCATCCATATTTACAAACCGGTAATTTTGGTAATATTAAACCGGCAAGTTTTACATCTTCAAACCGGCTGAATATCAGATGAGTATTTCAAGACCAAATATTTCTTAAGCCGACGCTTTGGAAGCCGACTCAAGTGGATTATTCTTCACAATATTTCTCTGTGAGAAACCAATGTCAGCAAATTGAGTATGAAGTTGGCTTATTGACCTGGATTTTCTAGAAGAAGGAAATGACAAGGAATTAATGATGATCAGGTGCCGGTTTACAAGAATTCTTAACCCGGAGCATAATCTGTCAAGTTTGTTCTTGTGTTTATTTTACAGGATCAGTTTAACATGGATAAATCCAAATTAAACTGGGGGCTAATGTCGGTGATATACCCCGCGGTGTAAACCGGCCGGAAGTATAACCTGGCCGGACTTGGCGGTTTACAAGCAACCCGCCTGGTCATTATGACTCACTGGTGACCCGGCGGGCGGGTCAGATGGATGACAAGGCCCAAGGCCCAGAAGGCCGGTTCATACTATGGTGGGTCGGTTTAAGAGGAAAGGCATGACACATGTTTACCTTACAAGGAGTTAAGACGAGGACTTGTATCCGGTTTGTATTAGAGATAGACTAGTCCTAATTCTAATAGGACTCCACATGTAACCCGCCCCTTCAACTTATATAAGGAGGGGCAGGGCTCCCCAAAGAGGGACAAGCAAAAAAGAAGAAACAATCTCTAGGGTTAGACACAAGAGTCGGTTTATAGGCGACTCCCTCGTGATCATAATGAGACCTAGCCTCAAACAGCATGTAGGGTTGTTACCGGATGATGTTTCCCGGGGCCCGAAGCTGTCTAAATCCTTGTCTTGTGTTGCATCTCTCCATTCCGCTCAACCCCTCTCAAGCTACCACATAGATGCGTTGGCCTCGCGACTAAGTCCTGACACTAAGGACATCTGCCGTGACAAAACTACGACAGTGGTGGGTTGTGCCCTCCTCGAACATCGGTTGGAGCTCTACTTCGGGCGCAAGGAAGCTTATATCCGGGAAAAAGTCGTGTTAAAATCTCAGCGCAATCGCAGCTACGGATCTCCCGAAATATAAGAAACGGTTTTCGGCCAGATCTGGGAGCGCGAAACAGAAGAGAACAAAGAGGGAGATCCAATCTCGGAGGGGCTCCCGCCCCTCCACCGCCATGGAGGCCATGGATCAGAGGGGGAACTCTCCTCCCATCTATGGGGGAGGCCAAGGAAGAAGAAGAAGGAGGGGGGCTCTCTCCCCCTCTCTCCCGGTGGCGCCGGAGTGCCGTCGGGGCAAGGATCGTGACGGCGATCTACATCAACAATCTACCGTCATCACCAACTTTCTCCCCCT
>NC_057802.1:177673065-177681112 GCF_018294505.1 Triticum aestivum | reverse complement strand
TATTTAAGGAGGGGGGGCGGCGGCGACTTGGGGAAGGGGTCGGCCGGCGGTGTCGTGCGGCGGCCGGACTCGGGCGGCGAGCTCCCGTGCGGGAAGAGGAGAGGCCGCGGGCGGGCCGTCGGCTGGGCCTTTGGCCCAGTCGGCGCGGGCGTTTTTTTAAATAAGTTCCGCGGAAAATATTGCATAGAAAAATAAATAAAAATCAGAAAAATATGAAATAAATTTTCCCTGTCTAGTTAGAAAATCTAGAATAGGGTGAACATTTTTAAAATCAAAAATAAATATTTTGAAAACATGCAATATTTTTAATGCAATAAAAATTGCAAATAAAATCCAAATAAATTCCAAATAATGTTTTTAACATTTTTCCTCCAGTATTTCAATTGTTTTGGAGAAGTCATATTTTCTCCTCTCGTTTATTTAAAATGAAATATTTTTCCGGAGAGAAAAATAATTAAAACCAAAATCCTCGTTGGAAAAATAAATTTGAAAAATTGGGGAAAATCCCCAACTCTCTCCGAGGGTCCTTGAGTTGCTTAGGATTTATCGAGGATTTGTCAAAATGCAACAAAACATGATATGCAATGATGATTTATGTATAACATTCCAAATTGAAAATTTGGGATGTTACAAACCTACCCCCCTTAAGATGAATCTCGCCCTCGAGATTCGGGTTGGCTAGAAAACAGGTGGGAGTGGTTTTTCCGTAGATCTTCCTCTCGCTCCCAGGTGGCTTCATCCTCCGTGTGGTGACTCCACTGGACTTTGCAAAACTTGATAACCTTGCTGCGGGTAGCTCGGCTGGCATACTCAAGAATCTTAACTGGTTTCTCCTCATAAGTCAAATCACTTTCCAACTGAATCGCTTCTAGTGGCACAGTATCTCTCAGCGGTATCTCAGCCATTTCTGCGTGGCACTTCTTCAACTGCGAAACATGAAATACATCATGTACCCCAGACAATCCTTCGGGCAATTCCATCTTGTAGGCAACTTCTCCCATACGTTCCAACACTCTGTATGGTCCGATAAAACGGGGCGCTAACTTTCCCTTAACTCCAAAGCGCTTCACTCCTCGAAGGGGTGATACTCTAAGATACACTCTGTCTCCGACTTCGTGAACTGTCTCCTTTCGTTTAGAATCAGCATAACTCTTCTGCCTAGACTGGGCTACCTTGAGCCTATCGCGAATCAACCTCACTTTCTGTTCAGACTCCTTAATCAAATCTGGTCCAAACAACTGACGGTCTCCAACTTCGTCCCATAACAACGGTGTTCTACACCTCCTTCCGTACAAAGCTTTGAAAGGGGCCATCTTTAAACTGGTTTGATAACTGTTGTTATAAGAAAACTCCGCATATGGCAAATTGTCGTCCCAAATAGATCCATAATCTAGTGCACATACTCTCAACATGTCCTCCAAGATCTGGTTGACTCTCTCGGTCTGTCCATCTGTCTGCGGGTGAAATGCTGTACTAAATTCCAGCCTGGTTCCCAATGTTTCATGTAACTACTTCCAAAACTTCGAGGTAAATTGGGTTCCTCTGTCTGATACAATGGTCCTCGGAACTCCATGCAAACATACTATCCTGGTCATGTATATCTTTGCCAACTTAGCACTAGTGTAAGTGGTCTTCACTGGAATGAAATGAGCCACTTTCGTCAAACGGTCGACTACAACCCATATCGAGTCATAGCCTGAACGAGTCCTGGGTAATCCCGTGATAAAATCCATGCCTATTTTATCCCACTTCCATTCGGGTATCGGCAATGGCTGTAACAATCTTGCTGGCTTCTGATGCTCTGCCTTCACTCTCTGACATACATCACAAACTGCTACATACTCCGCAATATCCTTCTTCATTCCGGTCCACCAGAAAGTATTCTTCAAATCCAAATACATCTTGGTATTTCCTGGGTGAATCGAGTACGGTGAATCATGGGCTTCTTGCAAAATCAACTTCCTGATCTCCGGATCATTTGACACATATACGCGGTCCTCGAACCATAAGGTATCATGCTCATCCTCACGAAATCCCTTGGCTTTTCCTTTGCTCATTTTCTCTTTTATCTCTTCAATCTCCTTGTCTGTCTTCTGAGCTTCTCTGATCCTTTCCATCAAGGTAGACTGAATCTCCAATGTCGCTAAATAGCCTCTAGGGACTATCTCCAAACATAGCTCACGTAGGTCCTCGGCTAACTCCTGAGGTAACTCTCCGGTCATGAGGGTGTTGACATGACTCTTGCGGCTCAACGCGTCTGCTACTACGTTAGCCTTTCCAGGGTGATAATGCAATCTCATATCATAATCCTTGATGAGCTCCAACCATCTCCTCTGTCTGAGGTTTAACTCCTTTTGCGTGAAAATGTACTTCAAACTCTTGTGATCCGTGTACACCTCACAATGGTTTCCGATGAGAAAATGTCTCCATGTTTTCAATGCATGCACCACGGCTGCTAATTCCAAATCATGTGTAGCATAATTCTTCTCATGGGGTTTAAGTTGTCGTGAAGCATATGACACAACTCTTCCTTCCTGCATAAGCACTGCTCCAAGTCCTCGACGAGAAGCGTCGCAATAAACTTCATAATCCTTGCGTTGATCTGGCAGAATCAACACTGGTGATGTAACCAATCGTTTCTTCAACTCTTGGAAACTAGCTTCACATTCCTCAGTCCAATTGAACTTGGTGTCCTTCTTCAATAGCTCAGTCATGGGCTTAGCAATCTTTGAGAAATTCTCGATAAATCTCCGGTAGTATCCTGCAAGTCCAAGAAAACTCCGGATTTCTCCAACTGTCGTGGGTGATTCCCAACTTGTCACTGTGTCAACCTTGGCAGGGTCTACTGCTATTCCTTCTCCAGAAATAACATGTCCAAGGAATCCAACTTCCTTCAGCCAAAACTCACATTTGCTGAACTTGGCATATAACTGATGTTCTCTGAGCTTCTCAAGTACCAATCGCAAATGCTCCTCATGCTCTTCTTCATCCTTGGAAAAGATTAAAATATCATCAATGAACACCACGACGAACTTATCCAAAAACTCCATAAACACTTTGTTCATCAGGTTCATGAAATAGGTCGGTGCGTTAGTCAGTCCAAATGACATAACGGTATACTCATACAATCCATATCTGGTGGTAAATGTCGTCTTGGGTATATCCTGCTCTCGAATCTTTAACTGATGGTATCCTGATCGTAGATCGATCTTGGAAAATACTTTAGCTCCTTGCAGGTGGTCAAACAAATCATTGATCATCGGCAGTGGGTACTTGTTTTTGATGGTCACTTCATTCAAACCTCGGTAATCAACAACCATCCTCAGCGATCCATCTTTCTTCTCCACTAGAAGTACTGGTGATCCCCAAGGTGACGAACTTGGGCGAATATAACCTTTATCCAGTAACTCCTTGATCTGCTTCTTAATTTCCTCCAAATCCTTTGCGGGCATCCTGTACGGTCTCTTAGATATTGGCCCTGTGCCTGGCAAAAGTTCAATCAAGAACTCAATGTCTCTATCTGGTGGCATGCCTGGCAACTCTTCTGGAAATACATCCGGATAGTCCTTCACCACTGGTACTTCCTCCTGTACAACTCCTGATAAGGAATTCACTTGAGTCCTCTTCGGCATATGCCTGGATACATATTTAATCCTTTTTCCTTCCGGGGTGGTAAGCAAAATCGTCTTGCTGGCACAATCGATGTTTCCTCCATACAACGATAGCCAATCCATTCCCAAAATCACATCCAGACCTTGCGATTCCAAAACAATGAGGTCTGAGGGGAAAACATGCCTACCAATGGCCAATGGTATCTGAAAACATCCTTGGGTGGCCATATACTCTGCTCCTGGCGAGGTTACTAACATGGGGCTTTTGAGAACTTGGGTGGACATCTTAAACTTGTTTACGAATCCCCTTGATATGTATGAATGCGATGCACCAGTATCGAAAAGAACGGTTGCAGTAAATGACTTAACCAAAAACTTACCTATTACTGCATCAGGCTGAGCTTCAACCTCCTCCACACTCACGTGGTTCACATGTCCTTTGTTGAACGGGTTCGGCTTCTTCCCAGAGCTTCCATTGCCAGTTCCATTTTGGGCTTCGGGACAATCAGTAGCATAATGTCCCGTCTTCTGGCACTTGAAACAGGTAATGTGACTTAGATCTCTCTTGGTTGGGGTAGATGGGTTGGTGCGGTTCTGTCCATTTCCTCCTCCATTCCCATTACCATTCTTGAGCCATTATGGTTGTGCGAACTACCTCCTCCATGGGTATGCTGAAACTATCCTCCCGGCTTCGGGGTAAATCGTGGCTTCTGCTGGGCTCCAGGATTGTACTTCCCTTGTCCATACTTCCTCTTACGGTTTTCAATCTGCTGCTGCTTCCCTTCAATCATGAGAGCTCTATCTACCAGCTCCTGGTAGTTGTTGAAAGTTGCTACCATCAACTGCATACTCAGCTCATCATTCAATCCTTCCAGAAACTTCTCCTGCTTGGCAGCATCTGTAGCAACGTCATCTGGTGCATAACGTGCTAACTTACTGAAATCCTCCACATACTGGCCTACGGTGCGTCCTCCCTGGCGTAGGTTACGAAACTCTCGCTTCTTCATAGCCATAGCTCCTGCTGAAACATGAGCTGTACGGAAAGCTTGCTGAAACTGGTCCCATGTGACAGTGTCAATAGGGTGCGTGGCTGTATAATTCTCCCACCATGATGCTGCGGGTCCATCAAGCTGATGTGCGGCAAAACGCACTCTTTCCGCATCTGTGCATCCTGCAGTGGTCAACTCCCTTCCAACTTTGCGGAGCCAATCATCTGCAACAATCGGCTCGGTGCTACTGGAAAACACCGGCGGGTTTAGCCTTAAGAAACGGGCTAAGTGATCAACAGGTGGTGGTGGGTTGTTGTTGTTGTTGCCTTGGTTCTGCACTAACACTTGCATCAGGGCATTCTGTTGCTGAATCAACTGGGTGATCTCTGGCGGGAAAACAAATCCGGTGTCGCGTCTCGGAGGCATCTGATAGGTTTAGAAAAGATGAGAATTAAGAATAGAATGAGGTCTAGAGAGAAAACACTACCCATATGCTCATGAGACAAATTCAATCAATATCACTCAATCAATCCAAACAAGGCAAAACAATCGATCTAACTAGCGTTACAAAGTGCTTGAACTATACTACTAAATGGGGGAAAACTACTGCTGATATGGTGGTCTACTAGAAATTCTGATCCGTTGAAGACTCCATGATGTCTGCTCCAGCTTCATCAATCCATTCGTCTTCACTTGGTTCCGAGTCGGTGTCGTCGATGATGATGTAGTTATCCGGACAAGTGCATTCGTCGACTTCTGCTTTTGGCACTGGATTTCCCACGAATGCTCCAACCTTATTCTCGAGGCCGTCAATCTTCCCTACTAGTGCGTTGATTTCCTCCAAGTAATCTTCGCGTGTAGTCTTGAGTTCTTCTTGGAGTTCCTTGATCTTCGTGAATGACTTCTTCAGTTCTTCCTTGTCCGTGCACATTTGATTCTCCTGGCGTCGAATATGTTGGTTCTGCTCCTGGATGAAAGCTGCAATTGATCCATCCCTCTTGGTCTTGATCATCTCCCATTGCGCGTCTCGACGTCCACAAATTTGATAAATCGTATCCTTAAGCTCCTGGTGGTAGACTTCTCCAATGCGTCCCATGGCGATATGTGCGGCCATGCTCTTCCCTAAACTCCAAGTTGGTGCTTCGAAAACCAATCTCATGGGTTCCGTAATTGGCACAAACGTCCTTCCTGGAATGATAACTTGAATCTTCCAGCTCTCCTCTTCAGGTAATGTAGCGTTGTAGGTTCCGGTGACGCTTGGTATTCCTATGTTCAGGTACTTGGTGACTTCCTTCAAATGTCGTCCAAACGGCGTGTCTTCATCTGGTTGCATGAACTTGCTCCTTGCATTCGCCATTCCTAAAAGAGTAGAAAGTGGAGAGGAGTCAGAAATGAGAAGAGAGAAGTTTTTCTAGGGCTTAAGCTTAGTGGTCGTGTCCTACAGTCAGCGTGTGCTCTGATACCAACTTTGTAGCGACCAGACCTCAAATGGCCTGTGCTGCTGTGCACCAGTGTCATCCCTGGATCAGTAATGCTGACACGCACAGTACAAATGGAGGATTTATAACAGAGTGGCAATCACACACTTATTACATCGAACATCTCCAAAGAGATTAAGTATGAAAACATGGCTTAAGGCCATCTAATAACGATAACAGCGGAAGACTTGGAAGATAAGTGAGTCCATCAACTCCAGCGGCATCACTGAGTATAAGACCACGACCTAAGGCACCTTACTCGTCGTCTGAAAAGTCTGCAACATGAAACGTTGCAGCCCGAAAACGGGTCAGCACATAGAATATGCTGGCAATGCAACACATAGAGAACAATGAACAATAATAATGCTATACTATATGCATATATGGCTGGTGGAAAGCTCTATGGTTACAATTTTGCGAAAAGCCAATTTTATCCTACTTCAAAAGGAATAAATTTTATTTAACTATCATGGTGGTTGAAACATTGAGAAGGTACCTCCAACTCAATCCCAATTAAGTGTCATCATTAACCCAACAAAATTAATTATAAGTATCACGGTGATGAGATTCAAATGATAATCCAGGTACTAGATACTCAAGTTGTCCATAACCGGGGACACGGCTAATCATGATCAGTTTGTACACTCTGCAGAGGTTTGTGCACTTTTCCCCACAAGACTCGATCGCCTCCGCTTGATTCTCGCACTGCATGATGTTTGAGAAATGGATGAACGAGACACAGTCTTTCAGAAACAATCACTCTTTACTCTAGATGGACCGGTACACCTACTTTCCCCTACATCTGCTAGTCCACCTCTTCAAGAGATCCTGTAACCTACTCAGCTATGCTAGAGCCCATAATAGCTTGTGGCTGCACACGGAAGTTTCTAGCATGAATAATCTTATGATCCCTTTGAGCCTGGGTGGCGGACCTTATACATACAGACAACACTGGGTTCTCCAGGTGCCTCAATCCACCCAGATGTGAGTTTTAGTTGCCACCTTAAGTTGAACCATTATTAAACATCTCACATCTGTCATGAATATCACTCAAACCCAATCCACGTCTACGAGCATAGCATGGCAATAATAAAAGCAACGTAGAAGTAACTCCCAAGGGTTTGAATAGAAAACAGGTAATAGGTACTACCTCAACTACTTCCCAGTACCCACAGTTTAATTAGATCCTAATCATGCAATGTGTTTGAGGAAATAGATCTAATGCAATAAAACTGGGTATGAACGGGATATGATCAAAGTGTTACTTGCCTTGCTGATGATCCGCAAAACCTAGCGAGTCGAAGTAACAAGCGGCACACTCCGGGTACTCTATCGCAAACAAACAAGCATACAATCAGTACTCAACTAATGCACAGGTAAAACTCGAATGAAAGATCCAACCAGAAAGTTCAACTTAAGAACTCCGGTTTGCAAAAAGAATCAACTCGAAAGAAACAACAAAAGTCAAACGGCGAAAGAAAGAAACTTCGTTTGCTAATCTGGATCTAGGTCAAATTTTACTGTAGCAAAACTTGTTTGAGTAGGTTAAACGGAAAGAGAATTTCGAGACGAAACTCTAGGCGCTTGAATCGCCTGATTCCGGATAAACGAGCGAGAAGTTAAATAGAATCGAAGATTCGATCATAAATCGAATCTGAGAAAATAATGAGAAAATCCGACGAAAAAGAAAAACGGACGAACGGTTAAATATCGGACGTTCGTTAACAGAGAAAAACCGACGAACGCGTTTGTTAAAACGAACGGTTCAGTGAACGCTCGCAAAAATAAGAAAACCGAAAAAAACCGATCTAGGGTTTTTTTTAAACGAAGGGGTTTTTTTTTACAGAAAACCGGTCAACGACGGGAAACGGCCGGCGGCAGTACCTCGACGGCGGGCTCCGGCGGGGCGGGGCTCGGCGGCGGGGTGCGGGGCTCGGGGAGGCGGCGAGGGGCGGCGGCTCCGGGGCTC
>NC_057802.1:177649318-177672541 GCF_018294505.1 Triticum aestivum | reverse complement strand
CGGGCGGGCGGCGGCGGCGATGTCGGCGGCGGCGGCGATGTCGGCGGCGGCGGCTCGGGGTGAGGAGAGAAAGAGAGGGGGGATATTTAAGGAGGGGGGCGGCGACGACTTGGGGAAGGGGTCGGCCGGCGGTGTCGTGCGGCGGCCGAACTCGGGCGGCGAGCTCCCGTGCAGGAAGAGGAGAGGCCGCGGGCGGGCCGTCGGCTGGGCCTTTGGCCCAGTCGGCGCGGGCGTTTTATTTTTTTTTATTTTTTAAATAAGTTCCGCGGAAAATACTGGGTAGAAAAATAAATAAAAATCAGAAAAATATGAAATAAATTTTCCCCGTCTAGTTAGAAAATCTAGAATAGGGTGAACATTTTTAAAATCAAAACTAAATATTTTGAAAACATGCAATATTTTTAATGCAATAAAAATTGCAAATAAAATCCAAATAAATTCCAAATAATGTTTTTAACATTTTTCCGCCAGTATTTCAATTGTTTTGGAGAAGTCATATTTTCTCCTCTCGTTTATTTAAAAAGAAATATTTTTCCGGAGAGAAAAATAATTAAAACCAAAATCCTCGTTGGAAAAATAAATTTGAAAAATTCGGGAAAATCCCCAACTCTCTCCGAGGGTCCTTGAGTTGCTTAGGATTTATCGAGTATTTGTCAAAATGCAACAAAACATGATATGCAATGATGATCTATGTATAACATTCCAAATTGAAAATTTGGGATGTTACACTAGGGCTCCAGCGGAGCTGTTCTGCCGGGGACACTTCCCTCCGGGAGGGGGAAATCATCGCCATCGTCATCACCAATGCTCCTCTCATCGGGAGGGGGCCAATCTCCATCAACATCTTCACCAGCACCATCTCCTCTCAAACCCTAGTTCATCTCTTGTATCCAATTCTTGTCTCCAAGTCTGGGATTGGTACCTGTAGGTTGCTAGTAGTGTTGATTACTCCTTGTAGTTGATGCTAGTTGGTTTATTAGGTGGAAGATCATATGTTCAGATCCTATATGCATATTAATACTCCTCTGATTATGAACATGAATATGCTTTGTGAGTAGTTACGTTTGTTCCTGAGGACATGGGAGAAGTCTTGCTATTAGTAGTCATGTGAATTTGGTATTCGTTCGATATTTTGATGAGATGTGTGTTGTCTCTCCTCTAGTGGTGTTATGTGAACGTCGACTACATGACACTTCACCATTATTTGGGCCTAGAGGAAGGCATTGGGAAGTAATAAGTAGATGATGGGTTGCTAGAGTGACAGAAGCTTAAACCCTAGTTTATGCGTTGCTTCGTAAGGGGCTGATTTGGATCCATATGTTACATGCTATGGTTAGGTTTACCTTAATACTTCTTTTGTAGTTGCGGATGCTTGCAATAGGAGTTAATCATAAGTGGGATGCTTGTCCAAGTAAGGACAGCACCCAAGCACCGGTCCACCCACATATCAAATTATCAAAGTACCGAACGCGAATCATATGAACGTGATGAAAACTAGCTTGACGATAATTCCCATGTGTCCTCGGGAGCGTTTTCCTTTATATAAGAGTTTGTCCAGGCTTGTCCTTTGCTACAAAAAGGATTGGGCCACCTTGATGCACTTTATTTACTTTTGTTACTTGTTTCTCGTTACAAATTATCTTACCACAAAACTATCTGTTACCTATAATTTCAGTGCTTGCGGAGAATACCTTGCTGAAAACCGCTTATCATTTCCTTCTGCTCCTCGTTGGGTTTGACACTCTTACTTATCGAAAGGACTACGATAGATCCCCTATACTTGTGGGTCATCAGCTCCCTTAGGATACCATAAGCCTAAGGTGGGGGTGTGAGCCAAATATCTCAGAATGCGCTTGACCGCTTGGTGATGCGATTCTTTTGGTGCAGCTTGATAGCGGGCACACATGCAAACACTCAACATAATGTCAGGTCTGGATGCACATAGGTAAAGAAGAGATCCAATCATCGAACAAAAAGCTTTCTGATCGTAATCCTTACCATACACATCTGCATCCAGCTTACCATTCGTGGGCATAGATGTTTTATAGCCCTTCATTTTGGAATCTTGCATTTTGAACTTCTTCAGGCATTCTTTCAGATATTTCTTCGGATAAATTAAAATGCCATTTTTTCTTGATGAATTTGCAGTCCGAGAAAGAACTTGAGTTCACGCATCATAGACATTTAATATTTGTCGGACATCATTTTCCCGAATCTAAGCTGCAAGATAATATCATCCACATAGATTTGACATACGAGTAGATCATTATCAATAGCACGAGTGAAAAGTGTGGGATCAGTGGATCCTGGCTTGAACCCTTTGTTGAGCAAAAACTTCTTCAAGGTGTCATACCAAGCTCGAGGGGCTTGCTTTAGCCCATCTAAAGCTTTCTTCAACCTGAAAACTTTGTTAGGAAACTCAAGGTGTTCAAAGCCAGGTGGATGTCTAACATAAACTTCCTCATCAATTTCACCATTGAGGAAAGCATTTTTCACATCCATTTGATAAAGCAAGATATCATTGTAATTTGCATAAGAGATAAGAATACGAATTGCCTCAAGGCGTGCAACAGGAGCATATGTTTCACCGAAATCAATACCTTCTACCTTTGTGTAACCTTGAGCAAGAAGACGTGCCTTGTTTCTCACTACAATACCATTTTCATCTTGCTTATTGTGGAAAATCCATTTTGTGCCGATGATATTGTGCTTCTTGGGATTTGGGTTATCAACCAGTTCCCATACATCATTTAGTTTGAATTGCACCAACCTCTCTTGCGTTGCATTCATCCAATCTGGATCATTCATGGCTTCTTCATACTTGGTAGGTTCTTCCAAAGAGGCAAAGGAGAAACTGCCATAGTAGTTAGCCAAACGAGTGCATGAATGAGTTGTGGGTCGATAACCTGGATTCTCAATTTCATCAAGAATTAATGAGGGATCAACTCGATTTGCCACTCGAGGATGAGGACATCTTGATGATCATTATCATTTTGATCAGCATCATCATTTGTATCATCATTTCCATCGGGATTGCCATTTTGTTCGGCATTTGGATTTTGATTCGCATTGGCATTCGAGGAGTATTAGCTTCGGCGGTGGCTTGACGAGTTCTGATTTGAGTCATAGGAGCATCATCATCAGAGGACTCAGGGGCATTTCCTTCAACAGGCTTGACGCTCCCAATAGCCATTTGCCGAATAGCATCCGAAATCGGTGGTTCATCTATCACATTTGGCAGGTGCTCCTTTTGGGAGCCATTAGATCCATCAAACCGCACATTTACCGTTTCCATAACTTTCATGTGGTGAGAGTTATAGACACGATACGTATGCGAGTTTGACCCATAACCGAGAAGAAAACCTTCATGTGCCTTAGGTGCAAACTTGGAAGAATGATTCATATCGCGAATGTAACAAGGTGCAGCAAAAACACGTAGATAAGAAACATTTGGTTTCTTGCCAGTGATAAGCTCATATGAAGTTTTCTTAAGGAACTTGTGAAGATAAACACGGTTGATAACATGACAGGTAGTGTTAATAGCATCAGCCCAGAAGCGAATGGGAGTTTTGTACTCACTGAGCATTGTTCTCGCCATTTCAATGGGAGTTCTGTTCTTTCTTTCAACAACTCCATTCTGTTGGGGAGTGTATGTAGCAGAGAACTCATGAGTAATACCATATTCATCGAGAAATTCAGCAATATGAGTATTTTTGAACTCTGTTCCATTATCACTTCTGACATGCTTAATTTGCACATCATATTCATCCTGGCCTTCATAGCGAAACTTTTGAAGATATCTTGAGTGCGGGTCTTGTCTTCGAGAAAGAATACCCAAGTGTATCGAGAGAAGTCATCAGAATAACCAAACCATAATGACTGCCACCGAAGCTTGCATAATTTTGAGGACCGAATAAATCCATATGGATAATTTCCAGTGGTCTTGTTGTGGTCATAACTGTCTTGGATGAGTGGTGCTTCTTAGCCAATTTACCAGCCTCACGTGCAACACAGAGATGATTCTTGTCAAATTTAACATCAGGAATGCCACGGAGATGATTTTTCTTCACCAGGGTCTGCAAATTTCTCATACCTCCTGTTGGGAAACGCAGTATTTCAAAAAAATCCTACGATCATGCAAGATCTATCTAGGAGATGCATAGCAACAAGCGGGGAGAGTGTGTCCATGTACCCTCGTAGACCGAAAGCGGAAGCGTTAAGTAACGCGGTTGATGTAGTCGAACGTCTTCGCGATCCAACCGATCCAAGTACCGAACGCACGGCACCTCCGCGTTCAGCACATGTTTAGCTCGATGACGTCCCTCGTGCTCTTGATCCAGTTGAGGCCGAGGGAGAGTTCCGTCAGCATGACGGTGTGGTGACGGTGATGATGAAGTTACCGGCGCAGGGCTTCGCCTAAGCACTACAACGATATGACTGAGGTGTGTAACTATGGAGGGGGCACCGCACACGGCTAAGAGAAGACTTGGTGTGTTCTAGCGGTGCCCCCCCCCCACATATATATAGGTGGGAGGGGGAGGGAGCAGCAGGAGGCGTGCCCCAAGTAGGAGGAATCCTACTTGGGGCCTAATCCTATTCGGCCTCCCCCCTTTCCATGTTTTCCGGAGGGAGAAGGAAAGAGGAGGGGGAGAGAAGGAAAGGGGAGGCCGAATTGCCCCCTTTCCTTTCTCTCCTCTCCCTTACTTTTCTCCCACCCTATTCGACCATGTATGGGGTGCACCAGCCCACTAGGGGCTGGTATGTCCCGCCCTAGGCCCAATAAGGGCCATATCTTGGCCGGGGGTGCCCTGAACCCCTTTCCGGTGACCCGATACGTACCCGGTATCCCAGAAACACTTCCGGTGTCCAAATACTATCGTCCTATATGAATCTTTACCTCTCGACCATCTCAAGAATCCTCGTCATGTCTGTGATCTCATCCGGGACTCCGAACAACATTCGGTCATCAAATCACATAACTCATACAATATAAAATCATCATCGAACGTTAAGCGTGCGGAACCTACGTGTTTGAGAACTATGTAGACATGACCGAGACTCATCTCCGGTCAATAACCAATAGCGGAACCTGGATGCTCATATTGGCTCCTACATATTCTACGAAGATCTTTATCGGTCAAACCGCATAACAACATATGTTGTTCCCTTTGTCATCGGTATGTTACTTGCCCGAGATTCGATCGACGGTATCATCATACCTAGTTCAATCTCATTACCGGTAAGTCTCTTTACTCGTTCTGTAATGCATCATCCCGTAACTAACTCATTAGTCACATTGCTTGCAAGGCTTATAGTGATGTGCATTACCGAGAGGGCCCAGAGATACCTCTCCGATACACGAAGTGACAAATCCTAATCTCGATCTATGCCAACTCAACAAACACCATCGGAGACACCTGTAGAGCATCTTTATAATCACCCAGTTACGTTGTGACGTTTGATAGCACACAAGGTGTTCCTCCGGTATTCGGGAGTTACATAATCTCATAGTCAGAGGAACATGTATAAGTCATGATGAAAGCAACAGCAATAAAACTAAACGATCATTATGCTAAGCTAATGGATGGGTCTTGTCCATCACATCATTCTCTAATGATGTGATCCCGTTCATCAAATGACAACACATGTCTATGGCTAGGAAACTTAACCATCTTTGATTAACGAGCAAGTCAAGTAGAGGCATACTAGGGACACTCTATTTTGTCTATGTATTCTCACATGTACTAAGTTTCCGGTTAATACAATTCTAGGATGAATAATAAAAATTTATCATGATATAAGGAAATATTAATAACAACTTTATTATTGCCTCTAGGGCATATTTTCTTCAGTCTCCCACTTGCACTAGAGTCAATAATCTAGTTCACATCGTCATGTGATTTCACACCAATAGTTCACATCTTTATGTGATTAGTTCACATCTTCATGTGACTAATACCCAAAGGGTTTACTAGAGTCAATAATCTAGTTCACATCTCTATGTGGTTAACACCCAAAGAGTGATCATGTTTTGCTTGTGAGAGAAGTTTAGTCAACGGGTCTGCCACATTCAGAGCCGTATGTATTTTACAAATTTTCTATGTGTACAATGCTCTGCACGGAGCTACTCTAACTAATCGCTCCCACTTTCAATATGTATCTAGATTAATACTTAGAGTCATCCATATTGGTCTCAAAGCTTGCATCGACGTAACTCTTTACGACGAACTCTTTGTCACCTCCATAACTGAGAAACATTTTCTTATTCCACTAAGGATAATTTTGACCGTTGTTGATCCACTCCTGGATCACTATTGTACCCTCTTGCCAAACTCATGGTGAGGTACACAATAGGTCTAGTACACAGCATAGCATACTTTATAGAACCTATGACTGAGGCATAGGGAATGACTTTTCACTCACTTTCTATTTTGTCGTGGTCGGGTTTTGAGTCTTTACTCAACTTCACACCTTGCAACACAGGCAAGAACTCCTTCTTTGACTGTTTCATTTTGAACTACTTCAAAATCTTGTCAAGGTATATACTCATTGAAAAAATCTTATCAAGCGTCTTGATCTATAGATCTTGATGCTCAATATGTAAGCAGCTTCACCGAGGTCTTTCTTTGAAAAACTCCTTGCAAACACTCCTTTATGTTTTCCAGAAAATTCTACATCATTTCCGATCAACAATATGTCATTCACATATACTTATCAGAAAGGCTGTAGTGCTTCCACTCACTTTCTTGTAAATACAGGATTCATCGCAAGTCTGTATAAAACTATATGCTTTGATCAACTCATCAAAGCATATATTCCAACTCCGAGATGCTTGCACCAGTCCATAGATGGATCGCTGGAGCTTGCACACTTTGCTAGCACCTTTAGGATTGACAAAACCTTATTGTTCCATCATATACAACTCTTCTTTAAGAAATCCATTAAGGAATGTAGTTTTGACATCCATTTGCCAGATTTCATAAAATGTGGCAATTGCTAACATGATTCGGACAGACTTTTAAGCATCGATACGAGTGAGAGAATCTCATCGTACTCAACATCTTGAATTTGTCGAAAACCTCTTGCGAAAATTCGAGCTTTGTAGATAGTAACACTACTATCAATGTCCGTCTTCCTCTTGAAGATCCATTTATTCTAAATGGCTCACCGATCATCGGGCAAGTAAATCAAAGTCCATACTTTGTTCTCATACATGGATCCCATCTCAGATTTCATGGCCTTAAGCCATTTCGCAGAATCTGGGCTCATCATCGCTTCCTCATAGTTCGTAGGTTCGTCATGGTCAAGTAACATGACTTCTAGAATAGGATTACCGTACCACTCTGGTGCGGATCTTACTCTAGTTGACCTACGAGGTAGTAATTTGATCAGAAGTTTCATGATCATCATCATTAGCTTCTTCACTAATTGGTGTAGGAATCACTGGAACTGATTTCTGTGATGAACTACTTTCCAATAAGGGAGCAGGTACAATTACCTCATCAAGTTCTACTTTCCTCCCACTCACTTCTTTCGAGAGAAACTCCTTCTCTAGAAAGGATCCACTCTTAGCAACAAAGATCTTGCCTTCGGATCTGTGATAGAAGGTGTAACCAACAGTTTCTTTTGGGTATCCTATGAAGACGCATTTCTCCAATTTGGGTTCGAGCTTATTAGGTTGAAGCTTTTTCACATAAGCATCGCAGTCCCAAACTTTAAGAAACGATAGCTTAGGTTTCTTGCTAAACCATAGTTCATATGGTGTCGTCTCAATGGATTAGATGGTGCCCTATTTAACGTGAATGCAGCTGTCTCTAATGCATAACCCCAAAACGATAGTGGTAAATCGATAAGAGACATCATAGATTGCACCATATCTAATAAAGTACGGTTACGATGTTCGGACACACCATTACTCTATGATGTTCCAGGTGGCATGAGTTGTGAAACTATTCCACCTTGTTTTTAAATGAAGGCCAAACTCGTAACTCAAATATTTGCCTCCGTGATCAGATCGTAGAAACTTTATTTTCTTGTTATGATGATTCTTAACTTCACTCTGAATTTCTTTAAACTTTTCAAATGTTTCAGACTTATGTTTCATCAAGTAGATATACCCATATCTGCTCAAATCATCTGTGAAGGTCAAAACATAACGATACCCGCCGCGAGCCTCAACACTCATTGGACCGCACACATCAGTATGTATTATTTCCAACAAGTCTGTTGCTTGCTCCATTGTTCCGGAGAATGGAGTCTTAGTCATCTTGCCCATGCGGCATGGTTCGCAAGCATCAAGTGATTCATAATCAAGTGATTCCAAAAGCCCATCAGCATGGAGTTTCTTCATGCGTTTTACACCAATATGACCTAAACGGCAATGTCACAAATAAGTTGCACTATCATTATTAACTTTGCATCTTTTGGCATCAATATTATGTGTATCACTAGGATCAAGATTCAGTAAACCATTTACATTGGATGTAAGACTATAGAAGGTTTTATTCATGTAAACAGAACAACAATTATTCTCTGATTTAAATGAACAACCGTATCGCAATAAACATGATCCAATCATATTTATGCTCAACCCAAACACCAAATAACATTTATTTAGTTCCAATACTAATCCTGAAGGAAAAAAGGGAGTGTGTGATGGTGATCTTATCAACCTTGGAATCACTTCCAACATACATCATCACCTCGCCCTTAACTAGTCTCTGTTTATTTTTTTGCAACTCCCGTTTCGAGTTACTACTCTTAGCAACTAAACTAGTATCAAATACTGAGGGGTGGCTATAAACACTAGTAAAGTACACATTAATAGCATGTATATCAAATATACTTTTTGTTCACTTTGCCATCCTTCTTATCCGCCAAGTATCTAGGGCAGTTCCACTTCCAGTGACCATTTCCTTTGCAGTAGAAGCACTCAGTTTCAGGCTTGGGTCTAGCTTTGGGCTTCTTCATGGGAGTGGCAACTTGCTTGCCATTCTTCTTGAAGTTCCCTTTCTTTCCCTTGCCCTTTTACTTGAAACTAGTGGTCTTGTCAATCATCAACATTTGATGCTTTTCTTGATTTCTACCTTCGTCGATTTCAGCATCACGAAGAGCTCGGGAATCGTTTTTGTCATCCCTTGCATATTATAGTTCGTCACGAAGTTCCAAAAACTTGGTGATAGTGACTAGAGAACTCTGTCAATCACTATTTTATCTGGAAGATTAACTCCCACTTGATTCAAGCAATTGTAGTACTCAGACAATCTGAGCACATGCTCACTGGTTGAGCTATTAACCTCCATCTTGTAGGCAAAGTACTTGTCAGAGGTCTCATACCTCTCGACTCGGGCATGAGTCTGAAATACCAATTTTAGCTCTTGGAACATCTCATATGCTCCATGGCGTTCAAAACATTTTTGAAGTACCGGTTCTAAGCCGTAAAGCATGGTGCACTAAACTATCAAGTAGTTATCATACCGAGCTTGCCAAACGTTCATAACGTCTGCATTTGCTCCTGCAATAGGTCCGTCACCTAGCGGTGCATCAAGGACATAATTCTTCTGTGCAGCAATGAGGATAATCCTCAGATCACGGACCCAGTCCGCATCATTGTTACTATCATCTTTCAACTTATTTTTCTCTAGGAACATATCAAAAATAAAACAGGGGAGCTATACGCGAGATATTGATCTACAACATAGATATGCAAAAACTATCAGGACTAAGTTCATGTTAAATTAAAGTTCAATTAATCATATTACTTAAGAACTCCCACTTAGATAGACATCCCTCTAATCATCTAAGTGATCACATGATCCATATCAACTAAACCATGTCCGATCATCACGTGAGATGGAGTAGTTTTCAATGGGGAACATCACTATGTTGATCATATCTACTATATGATTCACGCTTGACCTTTCGGTCTCAGTGTTCCGAGGCCATATCTGCATATGCTAGGCTCGTCAAGTTTAACCCAAGTATTCTGCGTGTGCAAAACTGGCTTGCACCCGTTGTATGTGAACGTAGAGCTTATCACACCCGATCATCACGTGGTGTCTCGGCACGACGAACTGTCGCAACGGTGCATACTCAGGGAGAACACTTATACCTTGAAATTTAGTGAGAGATCATCTTATAATGCTACCGCCGTACTAAGCAAAATAAGATGCATAAAGGATAAACATCACATGCAATCAATATAAGTGATATGATATGGTCATCATCATCTTGTGCCTTTGATCTCCATCTCCAAAGCACCGTCATGATCACCATCGTCACCGGCTTGACACCTTGATCTCCATCGAAGCATCGTTGTCGTCTCGCCAACTATTGCTTCTACGATTATCGCTACCGCTTAGTGATAAAGTAAAGCAATTACATGGCGATTGCATTTCATACAATAAAGCGACAACCATATGGCTCCTGCCAGTTGCCGATAACTGTGTTACAAAACATGATCATCTCATACAACAATTTATATAATCACATCTTGACCATATCACATCACAACATGCCCTGCAAAAACAAGTTAGACGTCCTCTACTTTGTTGTTGCAAGTTTTACGTGGCTGCTACGGGCTTAGCAAGAACCGTTCTTACCTATGCATCAAAACCACAACGATGTTTCGTCAAGTTTGCTATTTTAACCTTCAACAAGGAGCGGGCGTAGTCACATTCGATTCAAATAAAGTTGGAGAAACAGACACCCACTAGCCACCTGTGTGCGAAGCACGTCGGTAGAACCAGTCTCGCGTAAGCGTACACGTAATGTTGGTCTGAGCCGCTTCATCCAACAATACCGCCGAATCAGAGTATGACATGCTGGTAAGCAGTATGACTATTATCGCCCACAACTCTTTGTGTTCTACTGGTGCATATAACATCTACGCATAGACCTGGCTCTGATGCCACTGTTGGGGAATGCAGTATTTCAAAAAAAATCCTACGATCACGCAAGATCTATCTAGGAGATGCATAGCAACGAGAGGGGAGAGTGTGTCCACGTACCCTCATAGATCGAAAGTGGAAGTGTTTAGTAATGCGGTTGATGTAGTCGAACGTCTTCGCGATCCAACCGATCCAAGTATTGAACGTACGGCACTTCCGCGTTCAGCACACGTTCAGCTCGATGACGTCCCTCGTGCTCTTGATCCAATTGAGGCCGAGGGTGAGTTCCGTCAGCACGACGGCATGATGACGGTGATGATGAAGTTACCGGAGCAGGGCTTCGCCTAAGCACTACGACGATATGATCGAGGTGTCTAACTGTGGAGGGGGGCACCGCACACGGCTAAGAGAAGACTTGGTGTGTTCTAGCGGTGCCTCCACCCCACATATATATAGGTGGGAGGGGGAGGGAGCAGCAGGAGGCGCGCCCCAAGTAGGAGGAATCCTACTTGGGGCCTAATCCTATTCGGCCTCCCCCCTTTCCATGTTTTCCGGTGGGAGAAGGAAAGAGGGGGGGAGAGAAGGAAAGGGGAGGCCGAATTGCCCCCTTTCCTTTCTCTCCTCTCCCTTACCTTTCTCCCACCCTATCCGGCCATGTATGGGGCGCACCAGCCCACTAGGGGCTGGTATGTCCTGCCCTAGGCCCAATAAGGCCCATATCTTGGCCGGGGGTGCCCGGAACCCCTTTCCAGTGACCCGATACATACCCGGTACCCCCGAAACACTTCCGGTGTCCAAATACTATCGTCCTATATATGAATCTTTACCTCTCGACCATTTCGAGACTCATCGTCATGTCCGTGATCTCATCCGGGACTTCGAACAACATTCGGTCATCAAATCACATAACTCATAGAATATAAAATCGTCATCGAACGTTAAACGTGCGGACCCTACGGGTTCGAGAACTATGTAGACATGACCGAGACTCATCTCCGGTCAATAACCAATAGTGGAACCTGGATGCTTATATTGGCTCCTACATATTCTACGAAGATCTTTATCGGTCAAACCGCATAACAACATACGTTGTTCCCTTTGTCATCGGTATGTTACTTGCCCGAAATTCGATCGTCGGTATGATCATACCTAGTTCAATCTCGTTATCGGCAAGTTTCTTTACTCCTTCCGTAATGCATCATCCCGTAACTAACTCATTAGTCACATTGCTTGCAAGGCTTATAGTGATGTGCATTACCGAGAGGGGCCAGAGATACCTCTCCGATACATGGAGTGACAAATCCTAATCTCGATCTATGCCAACTCAACAAACACCATCGGAGACACCTGTAGAGCATCTTTATAATCACCCAGTTACGTTGTGACGTTTGATAGCACACAAGGTGTTCCTACGGTATTCGGGAGTTGCATAATCTCATAGTCAGAGGAACATGTATAAATCATGATGAAAGCACTAGCAATAAAACTAAACGATCATTATGCTAAGCTAACGGATGGGTCTTGTCCATCACATCATTCTCTAATGATGTGATCCCTCTCATCAAATGACAACACATGTCTATGGCTAGGAAACTTAACCATCTTTGATTAACGAGCTAGTCAAGTAGAGGCATACAAGGGACACTCTGTTTTGTCTATGTATTCACACATGTACTAAGTTTCCGGTTAATACAATTCTAGCATGAATAATAAACATTTATCATGATATAAGGAAATATTAATAACAACTTTATTACTGCCTCTAGGGCATATTTCCTTCACCTGCATGACTCGGTGCCATAGCCAACCTTCGGTTGCTTTTGCAAGCAAACATGTTTGGACTGAGGGACCCTTCGAGAAATCCACAATATAAAGATCACCCTTTCTAATTCCCTTAAAGACGAAGGAATTATCAGAGGCCATGAAGACAATGCATTTGGATATAGAAAATAGAACCAGCATGCCTAAATCACATAGCTTGCCAACTGACATAAGATTGAATCCGAGAGAAGGATATAGCAATTTTACCTAGCCCAATTACCTTTCCTTTGTTGTTGTCTCCGAAAGTAATATACTTCAGAGGAGAAGAAGTTAAGTTGGGGTCGACAAACAATGACTTGTCTCCGGTCATATGACTAGTACATCCACTATCCATTATCCATTCTGTATACCCGGAGACATAGTCCTTTTCTTTCGAGGCCTTGGCCATGAAGTAGTAGGCAGGAGTTTCATCGTCGCTTGACACGTTCCTAAAGAAAATTTTCGCAGGAAAAGAGGCGCATGCTATGCCAGTCATGCCTGAGTTAGAATCCTCATCGGATTCGTCAGCTTCTTTGGAGGCAGATGATTCTTCTTCTTCAGAAAGCATCTCCTTGCTGATGTACGCCTTGGCCTTGCGAGAAGTATTCTTGCGCTTGGAGGAGCACTTGGAGGGGTTCCTTGATGAAGATCTTGACGAAATTTTGAATTGGAGTTGTCCTTCTTCTTGAAGAATTTCTTCGTCTTCTTTTCTTCATCGGAGTCATAGTTCTTGCTCTTGCTTTTGCTTCGATAGTTGCCCGAATCATATCTTCCACTAGCATGGATTTTAGCTTACCAGAGAGGATAGTCCGAAATGAATTGTCCAAGATTTTTGCACTTGAAGCAGGTGTATTCTCCAACAGGCTTTGATGAAGATTTTGAGCCCCCAGAGTTGCTTGAACTTCTCTTATGGAACTGTCTCTTCTTGTGGAAGCGTTGGAATCTTTTCATGATCAGTGCAAGATCTTTGCTGAGCCTTTCTGGATCATCTGAATCTTCTTTGGCATTTCCTTCAGAGGAAGAATCAGCTACAGTCTTGAGAGCATGATTTTTGCGTTGACTGGAGCCATAGAGATCTCTCTTCTCTTCTTCTTATTCCTCGTGAGTGTTCAGTCTTTCCATGATGTCGGTAGGGTCGAGGGTTTTGAAATCAGGACGTTTGCGAATATCAGGACAAGAGTGTCAAATGAACTGTCAAGAGATGAAGAAATCAGGACGTTCGCGAATGGACAGTGATGACTTCAGCGTCGAGACCTTGAAGTTCATTTGCTATGTCACTGAGGCGGTCAAAGGTTTGCTAACAACTTTCATTTCCAATGCGCTTGAAATGATTGAATTCCGCTCGAAGAGTATCAATTCGAACTTCTTTCTGACTTGAAAGTCCTTCATTGATCTTCTCGACGACGTTCCACAGTTCCTTAGTAGTTTCACACTGGTGATAGTGAAGAAATTGCGCTCGATTGAGGTGGCCACCAATCTCATCTTTGGCTTGAACATCCAGCTGAATAAGCTTCTTTTCTTCATCGGTAGGGGCTTGAGGTACAGCAATTGTCAGCCTAAACTGCACCACGTTCCACATATCATCATCTATAGCACGGATACGGATCTTCATCTTTTCCTTCCAGAAGGGATAGTCCGTCCCATCGAATATGGGAATCTTGAGATGTGATTTGTAGTTCACTGAAGACATACTTAATTCCAAAGTCGTTAGACTAAAATGAGTAGAGTCAAGGAGTACCTTGCTCTGATACCAATTGTAGAAACGAAGTATGTCTACCAGAGGGGGGTGAATGGGAGTTTTAAATTTTCTTCGGAGAACTTAAATCTCTCAGAACCCAGCAGCAGAACGAATGAAAGAAACAAATTGCAGTGAACTAAACAGAGTACTGAAAGGAAACTAAGACATGCATTGATGTGAATCATACGAATAAAAATGCATTGAAGGTAAACATGGGTGACAGAGATAACCGAAGATGCTCGATGGTGACAAGGTATCTGTTCCACCAGTTCGTCCTTCGGCACAAGGACTATGTCTGGTCGGAGGGGCTGTGACTTAACACGGAAGATAAACTCTCTTCACCCTATTCTCCTCGACAATCGATTCGTCAATCGATGTTTATTACTCGTGTTAGATACTTGAAGGCGATCTCCGAACCTTTACAGACTTCTTCTTCAAGAACAACAATCACTCTTGGTCTCTGAAGAAATTGACACCTAAACGTCTAGAGAGTTTGCAGCTCTCAAGAGTAATAGGCGGAGCGTACTAAACTTAGATTCCATTGATGATAAACCACTATCTAATTCTTCGGCTCTAGGGTTTTTCTCTCGATGGATTTTAAACTCAAATCGCTCAGAGAGTGGGTTGCTCAACAATCTTCTCAGAATCAAATGGAGCAGCCAACGGACAACGTTGGAGCGGGTGGCTATTTATAGCCGCCGCCTTCCCTGATGGGAAATGACCATTTTTGACACGGGGTCCATCCAATGGCCAACCGACATGTTCACAATGGTCGGATTTGGAGCAACGGTAACATTAGTTGAGGAACAAGTAATGCTAACTCCTCGGTCTGAGACAAATCTCCCGCAACGAAGAAGAACACAGTCTCTTGCTGACAAGTATTTGCTCGGAGCACAAAGAGATTTCTCTCACATCTTTCATAGGATTTGAGTTTAGCATCAAGGAATCAAAGCTTCTAGTACAGTGGTCCTATGACTCGGTGGGAGAAGAAGAATAACGAAACAAATGCACTTCGTTTTCATTCTTCCTCGAGTGCAGTCATTTTCTTCGAACAGACACCAAACCAATTGCTTGAACTTCAGCAATTTTTAGGGGTCACTCTTGGTAGCATCATCTTCGGTGATAACCTTTGCTGCAACGCAGGGAGATTATCTTCGTCGTTTGCATCAAACTCCTCGATACTTCAGGGACCTGTTACTCTGTGAGCACTAGCAAACACATAAGTCCCATACTATTTATGTCAAAAAACTCCAAAACATAAGGGGCCTATCATTCACCAACATACTTGATAGATGTTGATGATGTCTCCCCGGCAACGGCGCTAGAAATTCTTTCTGCTACTTGTGAGCTGCGTTGGGATTTCCTCAAAGAGGAGAGGATGATGCAGTAAGGTAGAGATAAGTATTTCCCTCAGTTAAGAACCAAGGTTATCAATCCAGTAGGAGAACGAAGCAACACCTCGTTAGCAGTACCTACACACAAAATAACAAATACTTGCACCCAATGCGAACAAGGGGTTGTCAATCCCTCGGTGGTTGATTGCAAGGATCAAATCGTGTACTGATAGATAGATAGATAAAACATGAAATAAAATAAAATAAAGAAAATTGTAGCAAATTATTTTTGGGATTTTAATTTATGATAAAAGCAAGACCCGGTGGCCATAGTTTTCACTAGAGGCTTCTCTCTTGAAAATAGCATACAATGGGTAAACAAATTACTGTTGGGCAATTGATAGAAAAGCGAATAATCATGACGATATCCAAGGCAATGATCATGTATATAGGCATCACGTCCGAGACAAGTAGACCGACTCCTGCCTGCATCTACTACTATTACTCCACACATCGACCGCTATCCAGCATGCATCTAGAGTATTAAGTTCATAAAGAACAGAGTAACGCCTTAAGCACGATGACATGATGTAGACAAAGTAAACTCACGCATTAATAAACCCCATTTTTTATCCTTAATGGCAATAATACAAATACGTGTCTTGTCCCTTTCTGTCACTGGGATATAGATCACTGCAAGATTGAACCCATTACAAAGCTCCTCTCCCATTGCAAGAAAAATCAATCTAGTGGCCAAACCAAATCAATAGATCGGAGGGAAATACAAAGCTATAATAATCATGCATAAAATAGTTCAGAGAATACTCAAATAATATTCATGGATAATCTGATCATAAACTCACAATTCATCCGATCCCAACAAACACACCGCAAAAAGTGATTACATCGAATAGAACTCCAAGAACATCAAGGAGAACATTGTATTGTAGATCAAAGAGAGATAAGAAGCCATCTAGCTACTAGCTATGGACCCGTAGGTCTGTGGTAGACTAATCACACATCATCGTAAGGGCAGCAAGATCGATGTAGAGGCCCTCTATGGTTGGTTCCCCCTCCGGCAAAGTACCGGAAAAGGCCTCCAGATGGGATATTGCAAGAACAGAACCTTGCGGCGGCGGAAAAAGTATTCTGGGTGGCTCTCTATTGGTTTCCCGATATTAGAGAATTTATAGAGGCAAAATTAGGTCAAACGGATGCTCGTGGGCCCCACAACCCACCAGGGCGCGGCTAACCCCCCTAGGCATGCTCTGGTGCCTTGTGGGTTACCCCTTCATCTTCTGGGCCTCTCCCAAAGCTTCTAGGGTCTCTTATGTCCAGAAAAGAATCTCCAAAAAGTTTTGTTGCATTTGGACTTCGTTTGGTACTGATATTCTGGAAAATAAAAAACAGGCAAAAAGCAACAATCGACACTTGGCACTAATTTAATAGGTTAGTCCCAAAAAATGATATATAATGACATATAAATGCATATAAAACATCCAAGATTGATACTATAATAGCATGGAACAATAAAATATTATAGATACGTTGGAGACGTATCACTAAGCGGGAATACTGCTTATGCATCCAAATCCCTAAACCAAAGTTATTCTAGATGAGTCTATTGTATCTACATGCGGCATTACTTTGCTGTTCCAAGTAAATTTGCATGTGCCACCTCTAATCCTCCAAATAATCATCTGTTTTGTGTGCCCGTACCGCTCATGGAGCGACAGGGGGGTCAGTATCTTCCATGCTAAGCGGTTTATTCTGACAATAGGTGTTTATTCACTCGTCATTGCACGAGAGAGGTTGATAATTGGGGTGCCTAGTCCCATAATCAAAATGAAAAAATAATAATGAAACAAACTCCCCCGGAAAGTTGTTGGTATGGAGGGCACCCGTTAATTCGGCTAGCCATGGCTTGTGTTTGCTGGTTGAGGGGGAGTAAACTTTACCTTTCCACTTGGGAACCTCCGATAATGTGTTTAGCATGGAAGATATTGAAAATCCTCGGTCGTGACGTTGACAGGAAAGGCATGCCTCTCAAAATTGTATTCATCTTTGATTTAAGCTTTGAGCTCTGGTACCTCTGTAAATCTCTGCTTCCCTCTGCGAAGGGCCTATCTATTTACTTTTATTGTTGAGTCACCACCTTCTCAATTAAAGCACCAGTCCTGAGAGCAATATTGTCATTCTTATGCATTGAGTATAGTTAATATTGCGTGCATCATCATTGGATCTCTTCTACCATGAATTACAATGTTTAGTCGCTGCTTGAACTTTGGAGGTGCTCTGCATTTACATTTTGCGGTCTCAGAAAGGGCTAGCGAGATACCATGTCACCATACTATATCATGATTGTTTTGACAAATTGTTGGCATTTGAGATATGTTATTATTGCTCGCTAGTTGATTATGCCATTTATATGAGTAAACATAATTTCTAAATGTTATCATTTGCACGTTTAGTTCATGATATTTGTTGAAACTTGGGTGCTATTTAAGCTTATATACGGATACAAGAACAAAAGAGTTCATAAAAGTTTTTCTTTATCACTTTCTGTTTGTCAACTGAATTGCTTGAGGACAAGCAATGAGTTAAGCTTGGGGGAGTTGATACGTCTCCGTTGTATCTACCTTTCCAAACACTTCTGCTCTTGTTTTGGACTCTAATTTGCATGATTTGAATGAAACTAACCCGGACTGACGTTGCTTTCAACATAACTACAATGGTGTTGTTTTTTGGTGCAGAAATAAAAGTTCTCGAAATTGGACAAAAAAATTGGATATTTTTTGTGGAATATATAAAAAAGTACTGGAGCCAAGACCCACTAGAGGGGGGCACCTATTGCCGACAAGGCAACAGGGCACGACCACCCCCCCCCCTAGGTGCGCCCTGGTGCCTTATGGGGCCCACGAGGCTCCGATGAGCCTAATCTCAAGTCTATAGATATCGTCTTCCCAAGAAAAAAAATAAGAGAAGAAGTTTCATCACGTTTTACGATACAGAGCTGCCGCCACCTCATGTTCTTCATTGGGAGGGCTGACCCGGAGTCCGTTCAGGGCTCCAAAGAGGGGGATTCATCCCCATCATCATCATCACGTGACCAACCCTTCTTCATCACCAATTTCATGATGCTCACCACCGGGAGTGAGTAATTCCTCCGTAGTGTTGCTGGACGGTGATGGGGTTGGATGAGATTTATCATGTAACCGAGTCCATTTGCTTGATTCCTAGTATCCACTATATTCTGAGATTGATGTTGCTATGACTTTCTATGCTTAGTGCTTGTCACCAGGGCCCGAGTGCCATGATTTCAGATCTAAACCCTCTATGTTTTCATGAATATATTTGAGTTCTTGATCCTATCTGCTAGTCATATGCACTTGTTATTGTTCTGATTCGTAGACCCCATAGTGACAATTGTTTGGGATGACTGTAATTCGAGGAGTTCATGTATTCACCATGTGTTAATGCTTTGTTCCGGTTCTCTATTAAAAGGAGGCCTTAATATCCCTTAGTTTCCTTATGGACCGCGCTGCCACAGGAGGTAGGACAAAAATGTCATGCAAGTTCTTATTATAAGCACGTATGACTATAACGGAATACATGCCTACATTACATTGATGAATTGGAGCTATTGAGTATGCTCTAGGTTGTGACTGGCCATGGAAGCAACCAGCCCCGCAGCAACAAGGCCAAGTCTTATGGTCGTGTTCATGCCAACCACGTTGATCTCAACGAAGCTGAAGACCAGCCTGCTACTGTGATGGGTACACTCCTCGTAAATTCAGTACCAGCATCCGTTTTATTTGATACAGGTGCATCACATTCATTCATGTCAGAAGATTTTGCATTCATGCATGGCATTAGAAGCGAAGACATGAATGCTTCACTATTAGTACACACCCCTGCGGGCCAATGTCGAACCTCCATGATTTGCAACAACGTCCCCGTTGAAATCGAAGGACTGGAATTTCTTGTCTCTCCCATCGTACTGAAGTCTTGTAGCATCGATCTCATTCTGGGAATGAATTGGTTAAAAGCGCATACTGCTTCAATCGTTTGCACTACTAAGACCGTCCATCTGCTACACCCTTCAGATGAGATAGTTACTTACCAAGCCCATCTGGTGCAAAATGTCGAGGCAAGGCTCTATGCATTGAATGCATTGAACGCTGCACCACTCGAGGACATTGAAAACATTCCCGTCGTGCGTGAATTCCTCGACGTCTTCCCTGAAGAACTTCTAGGGATTCCCCCTGCTAGAGCTGTCGAATTCATCATCGACTTGAAACCAGGCACCACTCCTATAGCCAAGCGACCCTACAAGATGCCGCCGCATGAACTCCTTGAGCTTAAGGAGGAAATCGACAATTCTCTTCGCAAAGGATTCATTCGCCCAAGTTGCTCTCCTTGGGGAGCACCTTCTCTCTTTGTCAAGAAGAAGGATGGGACAAACTAGTTAGTTCAAGACTACCGTCCTATAAACCAAGCTACCATTCAGAATAAATACCCTCTTCCTCGGATCAATGATCTGTATGATCAACTGGCGGGTTCATCAGTGTTCTCTAAGCTCGACTTGAGGTTGGGTTACCACCAGATCCGTGTTCGCGAAGAGGATATCCCAAAGACCGCCTTCGTAACTCGATATGGTTCATACAAGTACACCGTCATGTCTTTCGGTTTAACCAATGCTCCAGCCACCTTCTCTCGTCTGATGAACTATATATTCATGGATTACCTCGACAAGTTCGTTGTGGTTTATCTGGATGATATCCTGGTATTTTCCAAGAACGAAGAAGAACATGCTGAACATCTTCGACTTGTGCTGGAAAAGCTACGAGAGCATCAACTATATGCCAAGTTCTCCAAATGTGAATTCTGGCTACCGAAAGTAACCTATCTTGGGCATGTCATCTCTAAGGATGGTATTGCCGTCAACCCTGAACGAGTCCAGGCCATCCTTGATTGGACTCCTCCCAAGAACGTTAAGCAAGTCGGAAGTTTTCTCGGTCTCGCCAACTATTGCCGTCGATTGGTCGAGAACTTCTCCAAGATCGCCAGGCCTCTAACTAACCTGTTGCATAAGGGCGTCAAGTTCCAATGGACAGACAAATGTTAGGAAAGTTTCCAGGCACTCAAAGACAAGTTGACTTCTGCCCCAGTTCTAGCTCCACCTGATACTAAGAAGGACTTCGTCATTTACTGCGACGCTTCCCGTCAAGGATTAGGCTGTGTCCTAATGCAAGACCGCAAAGTGATTGCTTATGCCTCTCGGCAATTGCGCCCTCACGAAGAGAACTACCCAGTTCACGACCTCGAACTTGCTGCTGTCATTCATGCGCTGAAACAGTGGCAACATTACCTTCTCGGTAATCGTTGCGAGATCTTCACTGACCACCAAAGTCTGAAGTATCTGTTTACTCAGCCAGATCTGAACCTTCGTCAGCAGAGATGGATGGAGCTTGTTGCAGACTTTGACTTGGGTATTTCCTATACGCCAGGAAAGGCTAATGTAATGGCTGATGCCTTGAGCCGCAAGTCTTACTGCAACCACCTCCAGGTTCACAAAGTTCAGCCCTCGCTTGTTGAAGAATTCAGGAAGCTGAACCTCCATATTGTTCCTCCGGGTGCACTCGCTCCCCCTCCTAAGGAGTTTGGCAAGGTGAACCTCCACGTTGTTACCCAGGGTTCCCTCAATACCCTAGTTGCTAAACCAGATCTCATGGACAACATCAAAAGGCTACAGAAGTATGACTCTGAAGCCCACAAGATTAAGCGCTACCTCGCAGGAGGAAAACCCTCATTCTTCACCATTGCTGAAGATGGCACCTTATACTTCAAGGGCCGCCTAGTGGTGCCATGTGCAGAGAAAAACCTGGATATGACACAGGAAGTTATGAAAGAAGCTCATGATACGCCTCTATGTATCCACCCTGGTAGTACAAAGATGTACCAAGACATCCGTCAGAGATTCTGGTGGTCTAATATGAAGCAAGACATTGCTCGTTATGTTGCTGAGTGTGACGTTTGCCGTCGTATCAAAGCAGAACATCAAAGGCCTGCTGGAACTCTGCAACCTATCTCTATTCCTGAATGGAAATGGGACCATGTTGAGATGGACTTCGTCACTGGATTTCCCAAATCACAGAAAGGTAATGATGCTATTCTTGTCGTCATTGACCGGCTTTCCAAAGTTGCACATTTCCTGGCGGTCAAAGAAACGATCACTGCTAGTCAGCTGGCAACGCTCTATATGTCCAGGATTGTTTCACTCCACGGTATTCCATTGGTTATCAGCTCAGACCGTGGCAGCTTATTCACTTCAAGATTCTGGGCAAGTTTCCAAGAAGCTATGGGAACTCACCTGTCATTTAGTACTGCGTTTCATCCGCAGTCGCAGGGGCAAGTTGAACGCGTCAACCAAGTTCTCGAAGATATGCTTCGAGCTTGTGTTATTTCCTTCGGCGAGAAATGGGAGGAATCTCTCCCGTATGCTGAGTTCTCTTATAATAATAGCTATCAAGCTAGTCTGAAGATGGCCCCCTTCGAAGTGTTATATGGACGAAAGTGCCGAACCCCTCTGAACTGGTCAGAAACTGGGGAACGTCCACTCTTCGGTCCGGATATTATCCAACATGCCGAAGAACAAGTCCGCATTATTCGTGAGAATCTCAAGACTGCTCAGTCACGTCAGAAGAGTCAGTATGACCGTCATCATAAAGACATGGTCTATCAACCTGGCGAAAAGGCTTATCTTCGAGTCACACCTATGAAGGGTGCTCACCGCTTCGGGATCAAGGGAAAACTAGCTCCTCGCTATATTGGCCCATTCACTATTCTCGAAAGGCGTGGAAAAGTGGCATACCAACTGGAGCTTCCGCCGAACCTTTCTCAGGTTCACGATGTGTTCCATGTGTCACAGCTCCGTCGTTGCTTCAAGGACCCAATCCGAGCAGTGGATCATGAAGTGCTCGAATTGCAGCAGGACCTCTCCTATAAGGAGCATCCGGTTCGCATTCTCGACCAAGCTGAACGCCGCACACGTCAGAAGGCGATCAAGTTCCTCAAAGTCCAGTGGTCGCACCATTCTGAGGAGGAAGCCACTTGGGAACGCGAGGATCGCCTGCGTGATGAATACCCCGCATTGTTTCCTTCTACCTCCTAAATCTCGGGACGAGATTTCTTGTAGTGGAGGAGTTTTGTAACGCTCGGATAATCAAGCTACAGTAATCCCACGCTAATGGTGCCACGTCACCACAGTTACTGTTGCTAATCTACCGTTAGGTCAAACTGTTTCAAAATTCAAATTCAAAATTAAAGTCAACGATAAAAGTTTTTCAAAATTTAAAACAAAAATGTTCGGGAGGTGCCATATTTTGCATAAGTAAATATGGTGTAGTAAACACATTTTTATAAAATGCCTAAATAATTTAAATTGAATTAAAACAGAAAA
>NC_057802.1:177647434-177648230 GCF_018294505.1 Triticum aestivum | reverse complement strand
GTGCGCGCCCGCTCGCCCGTGCGCCCGCGCCCACTATGGCCGAGCCCGGACAAGTCCGGTGCCCAAAGGGCCCGGGTGGACATGTCCGCCCCTGGCCTATGACAAACGGGGCCCAGCCCCAGAACGAAATAAAAAAAGAAATAAAAAAATAAATAATAAAAATAATTAATTAATTAACTTATTTAATCATGTTAATATTAATTAATTAAGATTAATTAAACTAATAACTAATTAACCTAATTAACTACTGATAATTAACTAACAGTCACTGACATGTGGGACCCACCTGTCAGGTTGACCAGGTCAACGGTCAACGTTGACTGCTGACGTCAGCATGACATCATGCTGATGTCATAAATCCAAATTTCGAATTAAATTAAATAGTTAATTAAATTCCAGAAATTAATAAATTCTTTTGAAAATCATATCTTTTAATCCGTAACCCGGATGAAAATACTTTGTACATGAAAGTTGCTCAGAACGACGAGACGAATCCGGATACGCAGTCCGTTCGTCCACCACACCTCCCTAACCTATCGAACACGCAACTTTCCCCCTCCGGTCCGTCTGTCCAAGAACGCAAAACATCGGGAATACTTTCCCGGATGTTCCCCCCCTTCGCCGGTACCACCTACTGTCGCGTTAGGACACACCTCGCACTGCTCATTGTCATGTCACGCATCGTCATGCTTATGTTTGCATTATATTTACTGTTTCTTCCCCCCTCTTCTCTCCGGTAGACTACGAGACCGACACTGCTGCTGCCCAGTTCGACTACGGAGTTGACGACCCCTCC
>NC_057802.1:177543076-177647344 GCF_018294505.1 Triticum aestivum | reverse complement strand
CACCAGATATCGCCTATTCTTCTCTATACTGCTTGCATTAGAGTAGTGTAGCATGTTACTGCTTTCCGATATCCTATCCTGATGCATAGCCTATCTTTGCTACTACTGTTGTTACCTTTACCTGCAATCCTACATGCTTAGTATAGGATGCTAGTTTTCCATCAGTGGCCCTACATTCTTGTCCGTCTGCTGTGCTATACTATCGGGCCGTGATCACATGGGCGGTGATCACGGGTATATACTTATATACTATATACATGACACATGTGATGACTAAAGTCGGGTCGGCTCGTAGGAGTACCCGCAAGTGGATCTTTGTGGCGGAGCGACAGGGCAGGTTGAGACCGCCTAGGTGAGAGGTGGGCCTGGCCCTGGACGGCGTCCGCGGTTACTTCGATATAACACGCTTAACGAGTTCTTGGTATTTGATCTGAGTCTGGCCATTTGGTCTATACGCACTAGCCATCTACGCGGGAGTAGTTATGGGTATCCCGGCGTCGTGGTATCAGCCGAAGCTCTTTTTGACGTCAGCGACGGAGCGGCACGCGCCGGATTGGACTGGAATGCCACTAGGCTAGGTCTGCTTCCAGCCGCCCTCGCAACGTGCAGGTGTGCAATGGGCGATGGGCCCAGACCCCTGCGCGCATAGGATTTAGACCGGCGTGTTGACCTCTCGGTTGAGCCTAGGTGGGGCTGCGACGTGTTGATCTTCCGAGGCCGGGCATGACCCAAAAAAGTGTGTCCGGCCAAATGGGATCGAGCGTGTTGGATTATGTGGTGCACCCCTCCAGGGAAGTTTATCTATTCGAATAGCCGTGTCCCTCGGTAAAAGGACGACCCGGAGTTGTACCTTGACCTTATGACAACTAGAACCGGATACTGAATAAAATACACCCTTCCAAGTGCCAGATGCAACCCGGTGATCGCTCTCTAACAGGGCGACGAGGAGGGGATCGCCGGGTAGGATTATGCTATGCGATGCTACTTGGAGGACTTCAATCTACTCTCTTCTACATGCTGCAAGATGGAGATGGCCAGAAGCATAGTCTTCGACAGGACTAGCTATCCCCCTTTTATTCTGGCATTCTGCAGTTCAGTCCACTGATATGCCCCTTTACACATATACCCATGCATATGTAGTGTAGCTCCTTGCTTGCGAGTACTTTGGATGAGTACTCACGGTTGCTTCTCTCCCTCTTTTTCCCCCTTTCCTTTCTATCTGGTTGTCGCAACCAGATGCTGGAGTCCAGGAGCCAGACGCCACCGTCGACGACGACACCTACGACACTGGAGGTGCCTACTACTACGTGCAGCCCGCTGACGACGACCAGGAGTAGTCAGGAGGATCCCAGGCAGGAGTCCTGCGCCTCGTTCGATCTATATCCCAGTTTGTGCTAGCCTTCTTAAGGCAAACTTGTTTAACTTATGTCTGTACTCAGATATTGTTGCTTCCGCTGACTCGTCTATGATCGAGCAATTGTATTCGAGCCCTCGAGGCCCCTGGCTTGTATTATGATGCTTGTATGACTTATTTATGTTGTAGAGTTGTGTTGTGATATCTTCTCGTGAGTCCCTGATCTTGATCGTACACATTTGCGTGCATGATTAGTGTACGGTCAAATCGGGGGCGTCACAATTGTGTCTTGGCCTTAATTTTCTAGAGACTACATGTTGCACCAATCTCATCTCTCGTGCTTTTTTTCTTTTGAATTCCAAATTGGAATATATTATACCTTTTGAACCGAAACTCCAATTTATGTTGTCTTTCATATTTGTGTTCCTTGCAACAAGGGCTTGACCACTCTTGAATATGTTTTGACAAGTTTTCATAACTTCATCAAGTTTCACTTGTAAAAACTTGATAAATGAAGGATCGATTCACCAAATTTCAAATACTAAAACTTAAACCCTAAGACCTAAACCCTAAACATAAACTTAATATTATGAATTGAGTTGATTCATATGAAACATCATGAAACTTGGTAAAAACTTAAAATTACAAATGTCAGGTTCCATTATTTGAAACTTGGGAAAACGGTAAACCTGGTCAAACTTATTCAAGAGTGGCCTTGTTTGAAAGCCCTCGTCACAAGGAAAACGAATATGCAAACATATTTTCTGTACTTTTGGTTCAAAATATATAACATATTCAAATTTGGAAGTGAAAAGAAAAAGCATGGGGTGGGGTGGGTGGAGCATGAGTTTGCCAAAAGTTGCATGCATGGAGACCCCACATATAGTAATTAAGCACTAAATGCATGGGGCCAAATGAATTTCTGAATCACGAGGCAATCCTGTGGCGGCATGTGCAAACCCCTGCACCTACCCTTGTGAATTTCTATGAGGTCATACATCACGTACTTGCATATATCCAAAATGATCCGAGTATATTGAGTATACAACAAGCGAAATGGAATCGAGCCCAACCCCCACCCCCTCCCGTTTGGATAAAAGACCCTGTGATTGTAGTGGCCACCTCATATTTTTTCCATCTATAACATTTGGAAGGAAAGAAACCATCATGTTTTTAGTGCCTCAAGGAAAATATGTGAAGAGGTATTGATCAGGCAGTGGCAGATACATGCGTTGCAACTCTTGTAGATTCATCTTTTCACGACCATCATGACTTTTTCAAGGGATTTGGTGCAATTCTTCTAGTGCACGTTTGTAAATGTATGTAACATCTTTTTTTCTCTTATAATAGAAAGAGAATGCTCTTGTTGTTTACTCAAAGATAGAAATTGTGGGCCAGTTTGTAAACAAGTTGCAACAAAACAAAGGAAGATCAAATCTAGGAACCAAATAGACATATAGTAAACCTTTGATTGCATAGCAACATATCCGATAGCACATCCAAATCTAGCAGAGGGGTGCAATGAGAGACTAGTAAACGATGCGGCCGTGACTCCCACATAGGCAGACGACTACTGCTACACGTAGGTTAAAATGGGCATATTAAAGGGGACGAAATGTAAGGGGTTTGAACACAGTGCGAAAGAAGGAAAATGAGAGGTTGAAGACAAAAAAGAACGGTAAATGTATATGGGTTTGGAGAGGGAGAAACGATGTGACAATTGGAAAGAGTAGGGTATAGGTGGTTGGGCGAAAGTTCTCAGGTGTATGAGAAATAATTCACAAAATACACAACAAGAAAAGACACAAAAAGTTGTGAATACTAGAACAATGAAAAGAAGAGATGGGCATGTCCAACACAATGGATGATAGCAGATATAGTAGCTAATGTGTATGATAGGAAGGCAACGGTCTGAAGAGAGAAGAAGATAGATGATAATTGCAATAAGTCAGTCTTTGCCATGTCAAAACTGCTCAAAACGAGACAGGGATGAAGAGGCCAAGAGGGATTAAATGAGACCACAGGCGGAGGACCCCGTAGGGTAAGGTGGGCGGATGCCCACTTTGATTTTTGGCAAAAAAGATCATCAAGCATGATGCATATGCATTGTGTTGACTGCGTTCTTTAGAATTGTATTTGCTTTGCTGGGAAAAGGAATAACGAGAAAGAAAAGGGTTCATCGCCTCGTGCACATGGGCCACATTATTTGATCATCGGCCTAGGAACTCCCTGCTAAACGCTTTGTCCATCATCAAACAGCGATTGGCGACACAACTAATTCATGCATTCAAGCAAACACACGCACCGGCACAAGTTAGTAAAGACCGCACTAATCCTAGATTGAGCCAACAACACCGGCGGACGGCGGGACAGCGAAGAAAGTGTGATAGCCGCAAATCACCGCACAAGATCTAGGCCAATTAGCAGGGATGTAGGCACGCAGGGGCAACGCCATTGCTAATGGCTGACTGAGTGGTACCATGGCATTACCGACATTGCCAGTGAACGAGAATTGAGAAAAAATGTATATTTTACTGCATTTATGTATATTGTAAATTTGTAATCTAGATTTTGTGTTATATTTTTAGTATGCTTTTAAAGTTTGTCCCACCTTAAATTTTCTCTGTAAAGAAAATCCCTCAAAAAAAGGGTCAAAGATTACGGAACAGACCCCGCAAAATAAAAGATTACAGAATAGGCACTCCTTTTCCGAGGGCTGGTTCACGCCGTTGGGGGTAGCCAGATAGGGATGCCACGACGGCCTGCCCACGAGGCATGTGCAGGGTCCGGACGCAACTTCTTGCCGGGCCACCATTTTCTTCCTGGCTCTTCACTTCTTCAGTTTGTGTGTTCTCTTCATTCTTCACGGCTTCGCCCTCATACCTGGCTGCTTCTTCTATCCGGAGAAGCTTCTAGAAACACCATCTCCGATCCATCAGCCCAGCCAGGCCTACCTGCTGGTGGAGGTCGACACGGCGTGCTGTTCCGTGCCGCTTCCTTAGCGGTCGCGCGACGCGAAGGATGCTGGCGTCCAGGGTCTGGTCTAGGTCCGCGCCGCAGTCCTCGCGCGCCTTGGCTTCCGCAGCGGCCTCGGCGGCGAGGTCCGGCATGCAGCTCTCGCAGGCTCCTCCCGGTCTCGCAGAGCGGCCCTGCGCCGGGATAGCTGAGGCTGATGCGCCGCCGCTGTGCTCTTCTTCAGGCGATTCACGGTGAGCGTGGTTTGGTCTTCATATGCAATTGAAGCGTATGTGCATTCACTTTGAAGCTGAAATATGTTCATTCATGCGTGCACCGGGATTCAGATTTCAAAACTTTGAGCTGGAAGAATCTAAATATAATCTGATAATGCCATCGAAGGAATTCAGTTTGAACCTCATTTGTTAAACATCGGCGTGTATGACATTTTGAGAATTCTGATTCACTGAATCATAGATTAATTCCCCGTCTCCAGAGAATGATGATTACTGAATTTCCTACTTCCATCATGCAAAGATTTGTTACCCAATAATTCGCCCCCCCCCCCCCCCCCCTTTCTTTCATAATTACTTACTCGTGCTAAATTTCTATGTTGTCACAGAGGAGAACATGCCTGCAGAAGACGCACATATCAAAGACATCCAGTGTCTAATCGAGCCACGCCTGTCGGAGGGAACCGTCATGTTCTTTATGCAAGTTATCTTTCACAGAACCAACAGAACTACAGATCTTTTTCGGCTTCGTCCGACCAAGAAAGGATAGAAGCTGCAAACAGGGTGTGTAATTCTATCTATACCCGTATCTGTTAGCTTGCCAACCTGGATAAATTCTGAGATCATCTCAATTTATGTTACTAGCATGCTTCTATGAATAAACTTGGCGTCTTTATCCCAGGAATTGCAATCATTATTGCGAACATAAAATAAAATCCGAAGTTCTCCTTTACATTAACTGGAGTTAACATCTTTTTTTAGTTCCAGATAATACATGGTCTGCCAAGGTGTGTGAAAATTGTAGAAGTTGGGCCTCGAGATGGACTGCAGAACGAAAAAAATACAGTGCCAACACCTGTAAAGATTGAGCTCATAAAGAGATTGGTAACCTCTGGATTATCAGTTGTTGAGGCAACAAGTTTTGTCTCCCCAAAATGGGTGCCACAGGTAAAATTCTTAATATTTTTCCCCATAAGCAGGTGACTAAGATTACCAATTTGATTCTTATGCATATGTGACGGGAGTTGTGTGACTCTGAAGATCTCCGTTACCCAATTTTATTTCCTTTGATATCTACTCCTATATGATTTCCATGTTCTGACAGAACTTTGCCATCTATTCATTTATCTCTATCTGTACTCCTATAAAAGACTCAGTTGGTGATGATTGTGTGTCTGCCATCCGTCATTTCTGACCATCAGATCTGCATCTAACGACTGTGATGTAAGCTGTGGCATTTTTTGCAGCAAGACCCCACTTCTCTGCTCCAATTTGCAGAAACCCCTTAGTATCTTGAAACCAACCACATCCCTCCCCCACCTCATAAAAAAAGCCACGAGGAATATATTTTAAGTGAAACCTAATACGAGTATATTTTTAGTGACATATATACCAAAATTAGATTGTTTTTCTTTCAAGTTTGTGAACATGTATTATTCTACTTTGGATCTGTTGCAACGCACGGGCACATTGCTAGTAAAAATAAATTTGCTGCTTGTTACGTTGACAAAGACTGCAGAATTATGGAATAACGGTAGTTTATAGTCCCATTGCTCATTACCATGATACTCTTGTGTCCATAATTCCATATATTACAATAGAGTAACTTTCAACACCAGCATAAATTGCATCATTCACTGAAGTCATTTGCACTACGGGAATGAGAACATAACCATACTCTTAATTGGACCTTCACCACCATGAAACTCTTTAGGTTTTAAAATATGACATATGGTGTTTAGCCCGGGAACCTGCAGAGCCCAACAAGGGTTGTGTTATTGTTTAAATGTTGGAGTGGAGTGTCGCATGGGCCATGAGTGGTATAGTGGATTGCCGAACCTCTCGATCTTTTCATTGGAGGTTCATAACAAAGTTTCCTCCTACTTCGAATGAAGAATGGTTCTGACGCAAATGTTGGATTTCTCCAAATTGTTTACCTCTGTATTTATATTGCAATCTAGATATTGCCAGTGTGGTCTGTGTGAAGTTGATTGTCCGACATGGAGGGAAATGGAACAAATACGGTGCACAAGCTCTAAACCTGTGAATAAGTATAGTTCTGAACTGTCATTGACATTTGAAAATTGGTTTTTTACTGCGTATTCAAATGAGTATAGTTCTGAACTGTCATTGACATTTGAAAATTGGTTTTTGTACTGCGTATTCAAATGATCCTTGCTATTAAGATTCAGACACAGTATTGATACATTGCCCAGTGCCACAAATAACATTTTCTTATTGAAACAAGAACTGAAATGTGTCTCTGGATAACATTATGCCAGACTTGAATCACCATCCTTAATTGTTTCCGGCAGGAATACTTCCTAGCAATGAAGCAAGGAAAGAAAATTTGTACAGTAGTGCCTATTGCCTAATACTATGATGTCATCTTAGTCCAAATAAATGGCATTCTGTTGTAGTCTAACTGAAAACTTATCATGTGATGGAAAAAAATTGTTTGCGAAATCTTGTGGTCTTGAATGCATGTGGCTTGCCTGCTTCTTAAGTCTTCTGCTAGCTCAGCTCACCCTACTTTATCAAAGTATACTTTCAGTTTTGCTTGTCCGTCAGTTCATTTGCCTATCATGTATATTTGACATCCCATTGCTGAATGATACGATATTGAATAATTGTAGCTAGCTGATGCGAAGGATGTTATGGAAGTGGTTCGGAATATTACGGGTGTAAGCTTTCCTGTATTGACTCCAAACCTCAAGGTAAATCATTTTTAATCAGGTGGGTTTTATATTTGTTAGCTTACCCCATTTAATAACCAGTCCTGTTCATTTATCATCAGGGATTTGAAGCAGCAGCTGCAGCAGGTGCCAAAGAAGTTGCAATATTTGCGTCAGCTTCTGAAGCATTTTCAAAGTCAAACATAAACTGTTCAATTAAAGAGAGCCTTGTCCGCTATAATGATGTTGCTCTTGCAGCAAAAAAGCGAGAAATTCCTGTACGAGGGTAAGTTATTTTATTTTCCAGCCTTTTCAACTCCAGTTTTCCAGTGTGACATATGTTAATATTGTGTTGCTCTATTATGCAACAATGTAGGTATGTTTCTTGTGTGGTTGGATGCCCAGTAGAAGGATCAGTACCACCTTCAAATGTAGCTTATGTTGCCAAAGAGCTTTATGACATGGGCTGCTACGAGGTTTCGCTTGGTGATACGATTGGAGTTGGTACCCCAGGTGATCTTGCATTATTTGCTAACCCACAATTTTTAAGTATGCCATAACTAGATTTTGCTTGCTACTATTGGGCTTTAGTTTGTTACATCCATTAGGCAAAGGATATTATCTGGCACGTGCCAGTTTGACACCAAGATCCTCGCTGTCATTGTGGAGCCTTGCATATTTGGCATGATTTGTTTCTCATGTTGCCTTCAAACAAATGTTGATTTTTCTTGTCTTCAAATAATGGAAGAAAACTGTTCCTAGTTGTATACCAGTGTCGTTTGGGAAAACATTGATTACCCATCACCAAGTTCAGTAAATTTTAACTTCTCTTAATGTCAGATTGTGTTTAATTATCTAGATAAACCCACCTTCGCTTCATGAAAATTTCAATTAAATATGTAGCTTCTTCGATATATTCAGGCACAGTTGTACCAATGCTTGAGGCAGTTATGTCCGTCGTTCCCGTGGAAAAGCTTGCTGTCCATTTCCACGACACCTACGGGCAGTCTCTTTCAAACATCCTCGTCTCTCTCCAGGTAATCATCTACTGAGATACTGAACAAACCATCACACAAAAAACAAAATGGTGATTCAGATCTTATCATCCAACACTTGTATGTGATCAACCATGTTCTCTGCTCGACCAGATGGGTATTAGTGTCGTGGACTCCTCCGTCGCAGGCCTTGGTGGCTGCCCATATGCGCAGGGCGCATCAGGGAATGTTGCTACTGAAGACGTAGTGTACATGCTGAATGGGTTGGGGATCAAGACAGGCGTCGATCTAAGCAAGGTAATCGCAGCCGGCGAGTTCATCTGCAAGCATCTGGGGCGCCAGTCTGGGTCCAAGGCAGCTACTGCCTTGAGCAAGGTTACCGCGAGCGCCTCAAAGCTATGAGGTTGCTCTTAGTGCTGTTACTCTGTAACATCATAATGCTGTGCCCGTTTATTGTATGTCGTGATCCCCTGTTGCAGAAGATACATGTACAGTACCAATGCAGAAAGTACGTAAATGAATAAATGGTGCATTTTGCTAAACATATCTTGTACAGGTTTAGCGTGTCCCTTTGTAACACGCTATGAGGCCGGCCTTGAGGCTCACGGCAGGGTAGTTAGGAGGTTTATTCTTTTTATGTTTTATCTCTCTTATCTCCTAAACCCTCCTGTAATATCTCTCGATGGTTAGCCTTGACGCTGCCATCTCCTGTACCGACTCCCACAATCAATATATACTCCGCGGGTCTCCATGTATGGAGATTGAGACGCTTAACCATAGGTTTCTACATGGTATACAGAGCTAGTCCCTTCCATTACATCTAGCGCCATTATCCTTCACCCACCATGTCGTCTTCCACCTCTGTCATCTCCTCTGGCATCAACAACAACATATCTGAACCTCTTACCCGCACCAATTATATCCTATGGCACGCTCAAGCCAGATCACAGATCATGGGCGCCGGCCTATATGGTTACCTCGATCAAACCATCGAAGAACCTTCCAAAACAATCACCACCAAGACCACCGACGGCAAGGATCAGGTTGCTGTGAACCCTGCCTATGCCCCCTGGTTAATCCAGGACCAACAAATTGTAGCCTATCTTCTCAGGAATCTGTCCAAAGAGGTTCTCGTCCAGGTTGCGTCGCTTGAGCGATCACATGCGATCTGGAGCGCCCTAGGGAACATGTTCTCAGCTATCTCCCTCTCTCGCGCCAACAACATCCGAGCCGCCCTCACCAACGCACAGAAGGGGTCCCAATCCGCCTCAGCGTACTTCGGCCACATGCGCTCGCTCTTTGATGAACTCGCGGCAGCGGGCAAACCCATCGGAGAGCCAGAGCTCGTCTCCTTCATCATTGCGGGCCTCGACATGGAATATCAGCCGATCGTCTCTGCGCTGGACGTCCGCACCGAGCCAATCACCGTCGACATCCTCTTGTCCATGGTGGCAAACTTCGACCAGCAGGTCGAGATGTTCCACGGCAACGACGGCGGCGCCTTCAAGTCATCGGCAAACATTGCTTCTCGCGGCCGAGGCAACAAGGGCAACTACCGCAACCAGAAGGGCAACAGTGGTGGATCCCGTGGCGGCGGCGGCTATGGTAGCGATGGCGGCTACGGTGGCACCAGCCACGTCAATGGAGGCGGTGAAGGAAATATGCCCTAGAGGCAATAATAAAGTTATTATTTATTTCCTTATTTCATGATAAATGTTTATCATTCATGCTAGAATTGTATTAACCGGAAACATAATACTTGTGTGAATACATAGACAAACAGAGTGTCACTAGTATGCCTCTACTTGACTAGCTCGTTACTCAAAGATGGTTATGTTTCCTAGCCATAGACATGAGTTGTCATTTGATTAACGGGATCACATCATTAGGAGAATGATGTGATTGACTTGACCCATTCCGTTAGCTTAGCACTTGATCGTTTAGTATTCTGCTATTGCTTTCTTCATGACTTATACATGTTCGTATGACTATGAGATTACGCAACTCCCGTTTACCGGAGGAACACTTTGTGTGCTACCAAACGTCACGACGTAACTGGGTGATTATAAAGGTGCTCTACAGGTGTCTCCGAAGGTACTTGTTGGGTTGGCATATTTCGAGATTAGAATTTGTCACTCCGATTGTCGGAGAGGTATCTCTGGGCCCACTCGGTAATGCACATCACTATAAGCCTTGCAAGCATTGCAACTAATGAGTTAGTTGCGGGATGATGTATTACAGAACGAGTAAAGAGACTTGCCGGTAACGAGATTGAACTAGGTATTGAGATACCGACGATCGAATCTCGGGCAAGTAACATACTGATGACAAAGGGAACAACGTATGTTGTTATGCGGTCTGACCGATAAAGATCTTCGTAGAATATGTAGGAGCCAATATGGGCATCCAGGTCCCGCTATTGGTTATTGACCAAAGAGGTGTCTCGGTCATGTCTACATAGTTCTCGAACCCGTAGGGTCCGCACGCTTAACGTTCGTTGACGATATAGTACTATGAGTTATGTATGTTGGTGACCGAATGTTGTTCGGAGTTTTGGATGAGATCACGGATATGACGAGGAACTCCGGAATGGTTCGGAAGTAAAGATTGATATGTGGATAGTAGTGTTTGATCTCCGGAAAGGTTCCGGAATCCATCGGAAGGGGTTCCGGATGTTTCCTGAAATGTTTGGGCACAAGAACACTTTATCTGGGCCAAAGGGGAAAGCCCACGAGGTTTTTGGAAAGCGCAAAAGGAAGTTTTGCGGAGTCGAACCCTGGCGTCTGGCCCTGGAGTCCGAGAAGGACTCTTGCCTTTCGGGTGAAACCGACTTTGTGGAGGCTTTTACTCCAAGTTTCGACCCCAAGGCTCAACATATAAATAGAGGGGTAGGGCTAGCACCCAAGACACATCAAGAAACACCAAGCCGTGTGCCGGCAACCCCGTCCCCTCTAGTTTATCCTCCGTCATAGTTTTCGTAGTGCTTAGGAGAAGCCCTGCGGAGATTGTTCTTCACCAACACCGTCACCACACCGTCGTGCTGCCGGAACTCATCTACTACTTCGCCCCTCTTGCTGGATCGAGAAGGCGGGGACGTCATCGAGCTGAATGTGTGCAGAACTCGGAGGTGTCGTGCTTTCGGTACTTGGATCGGTCGGATCGTGAAGACGTACGACTACATCAACCGCGTTGATATAACGCTTCCGCTTACGGTCTACGAGGGTACGTGGACAACACTCTCCCCTCTCGTTGCTATGCATCACCATGATCTTGCGTGTGCGTAGGAATTTTTTTGAAATTACTACGTTCCCCAACAGTGGTATCAGAGCCAGGTTTTATGCGTAGATGTCATATGCACGAGTAGAACACAAGTGAGTTGTGGGCGATACAAGTCATACTGCTTACCAGCATGTCATACTTTGGTTCGGCGGTATTGTTGGATGAAGCGGCCCGGACCGACATTACGCGTACGCTTACGCGAGACTGGTTTTACTGCCGTGCTATGCACACAGGTGACTAGCGGGTGCCAGTTTCTCCAACTTTAGTTGAACCGAGTGTGGCTACGCCCGGTCCTTGAGAAGGTTAAAACATCACTAACTTGATGAACTATCATTGTGGTTTTGATGCATAGGTAAGAACGGTTCTTGCTCAGCCTGTAGCAGCCACGTAAAACTTGCAACAACAAAGTAGAGGACGTCTAACTTGTTTTGGCAGGGCATGTTGTGATGTGATATGGTCAAGACGTGATGAAGATATAAGTTGTTGTATGAGATGATCATGTTTTGTTGAAGTTATCGGCAACTGGCAAAAGCCTTATGGTTGTCTCTCTATTGCATAAGATGCAAGCGCCAAATAATTGCTTTACTTTATCGCTATGCGATAGCAGTAGTTGCAAGAGCAATAGTTGGCGAGACGACCATGTGACGACACATTGATATAGATCAAGATGATGGAGATCATGGTGTCATGCCGGTGACGTTGGAAATCATGACGATGCTTTGGAGATGGAGACCAAAGGCACAAGATGATGATGGCCATATCATGTCACATATTATGATTGCATGTGATGTTAATTTTTATACATCTTATTTTGCTTAGTTCGGCGGTAGCATTATAAGATGATCTCTCACTAAATTTCAAGATAAAAGTGTTCTCCCTAAGTATGCACCGTTGCCAAAGTTCGTCGTGCCCAGACACCACGTGATGATCGGGTGTGATAAGCTCTACGTCCACCTACAACGGGTGCAAGACAGTTTTGCACACGCGGAATACTCAGGTTAAACTTGACGAGCCTAGCATATGCAGATATGGCCTCGGAACACTGAGACCGAAAGGTCGAGCGTGAATCATATAGAAGATATGATCAACATAGTGATGTTCACCATTGAAAACTACTCCATTTCACGTGATGATCGGTTATGGTTTAGTTGATTTGGATCACGTGATCACTTAGATGATTAGAGGGATGTCTATCTAAGTGGGAGTTCTTAAGTAATATGATTAATTGAACTTTAATTTATCATGAACTTAGTCCTGGTAGTATTAGCATATCTATGTTGTAGATCAATAGCTCGCGTTTAGCTCCCCTGTTTTATTTTTTGATATGTTCCTAGAGAAAACTAAGTTGAAAAATGTTAGTAGCAATGATGCGGATTGGATCCGTGATCTGAGGATTATCCTCATTGCTGCACAGAAGAATTATGTCCTTGATGCACCGCTAGGTGACAGACCTATTGCAGGAGCAGATGCAGACGTTATGAACGTTTGGCTAGCTCAGTATGATGACTACTTGATAGTTTAGTGCACCATGCTTTGCGGATTAGAATCGGGGCTTCAAAGACGTTTTTGAAACGCCATGGAGCATATGAGATGTTCCAAGAGTTGAAATTAGTATTTCAGACTCATGCCCGTTCGAGAGGTATGAGACCTCTGACAGTACTTTGCCTAAAAGATGGAGGAGAATCGCTCAATCAGTGAGCATGTGTTCAGATTGTCTGGGTACTACAATTGCTTGAATCAAGTGGGAGTTAATCTTCCAGATAAGATAGTGATTGACAAAGTTCTCTAGTCACTATCACCAAGTTACTAGAACTTCGTGATGAACTATAATGTGCAAGGGATGACGAAAACAATTCCCAAGCTCTTCGCGATGCTAAAATCGGCGAAGGTAGAAATCAAGAAAAACATCAAGTGTTGATGGTTGACAAGACCACTAGTTTCAAGAAAAGGGCAAAGGGAAGAAGGGGAACTTCAAGAAGAACGGCAAGCAAGTTGCTGCTCGAGTGAAGAAACCCAAGTCTGGACCTAAGCCTGAGACTAAGTGCTTCTACTGCAAAGGGACTGGTCACTGGAAGCGGAACTACCCCAAGTAATTGGCGGATAAGAAGGATGGCAAAGTGAACATAGGTATATTTGATATACATGTTATTAATGTGTACTTTACTAGTGTTTATAGCAACCCCTCAGTATTTGATACTAGTTCAGTTGCTAAGAGTAGTAACTCAAAACGGGAGTTGCAGAATGAACAGAAACTAGTTAAGGGCGAGGTGACGATGTGTGTTGGAAGTAGTTCCAAGATTGATATGATCATCATCGCACACTCCCTATACTTTCGGGATTAGTGTTGAACCTAAATAAGTGTTATTTGGTGTTTGCGTTGAGCATGAATATGATTTGATCATGTTTATTGCAATACGGTTATTCATTTAAGTTAGAGAATAATTGTTGTTCTGTTTACATGAATAAAACCTTCTATGGTCATACACCCAATGAAAATGGTTTGTTGGATCTCGATCGTAGTAATACACATATTCATAATATTGAAGCCAAAAGATGCAAAGTTAATAATGATAGTGCAACTTATTTGTGGCACTGCCGTTTAGGTCATATTGGTGTAAAGCGCATGAAGAAACTCCACGCTGATGGGATTTTGGAATCAATTGATTATGAATCACTTGATGCTTGCGAACCATGCCTTATGGGCAAGATGACTAAAAACTCCGTTCTCCGGAACAATGGAGCGAGCAACTGACTTATTGGAAATAATACATACTGATGTATACAATCCGATGAGTGTTGAGGCTCACGGCAAGTATCATTATTTTCTGACCTTCACAGATGATTTGAGCAGATATGAGTATATCTACTTGATAAAACACGAGTCTGAAACATTTGAAAAGTTCAAAGAATTTCAGAGTGAAGTGGAGAATCATCGTAAACAAGAAAATAAAAGTTTCTACGATATGATCGCAGAGGAAAATATTTGAGTTACGAGTTTGGTCTTCAATTAAAACAATGTGGAATAGTTTCACAAATTCGTGCCACCTGGAACACCACAGCATAATGGTGTGTCCGAACGTCATAACCGTACTTTATTGGATATAGTGCAATCTATGATGTCTCTTACCGATTTACCACTATCATTCTGGGGTTATGCATTAGAGACAGCTGCATTCACATTAAATAGGGCACCATCTAATCCGTTGAGACGACACCGTATGAACTATGGTTTGGCAAGAAACCTAGGCTGTCGTTTCTTAAAGTTTGGGATTGCGATGCTTATGTGAAAAAGATTCATCCTGATAAGCTCAAACCCAAATCGAAAAAGTGTGTCTTCATAGGATACCCAAAAATTACTGTTGGGTACACCTTCTATCACAGATCCGAAGGCAAGATATTCGTTGCTAAGAATGGATCCTTTCTAGAGAAGGAGTTTCTCTCGAAAGAAGTGAGTGGGAGGAAGGTAGAACTTGATGAGGTAACTGTACCTGCTCCCTTATTGGAAAGTAGTTCATCACAGAAATCTGTTCCTGTGACTCCTACACCAATTAGTGAGGAAGATAATGATGATGATCATGTAACTTTAGATCAAGTTACTACCGAACCTCGTAGGTCGACCAGAGTGAGATCCGCACCAGAGTGGTACGGTAATCCTATTCTGGAGGTCATGTTACTTGACCATGACGAACCTACGGACTATGAGGAAGCGATGGTGAGCCCAGATTCCACAAAATGGCTTGAGGCCATGAAATCTGAGTGGGATCCATGTATGAGAACAAAGTGTGGACTTTGGTTGACTTGCCCGATGATCGGCAAGCCATAGAAAATAAATGGATCTTCAAGAGGAAGACGGACGCTGATAGTAGTGTTACTATCTACAAAGCTAGACTTGTCGAAAAAGGTTTTTGACAAAGTTCAAGGTGTTGACTACGATGAGATTTTCTCACTCGTAGCGATGCTTAAGTCTGTCCGAATCATGTTAGCAAATTGCCACATTTTATGAAATCTGGCAAATGGATGTCAAAACTACATTCCTTAATGAATTTCTTAAAGAAGAGTTGTATATGATGCAACCAGAAGGTTTTGTCAATCCTAAAGGTGCTAACAAAATGTGCAAGCTCCAGCGATCCATCTATGGACTGGTGCAAGCATCTCGGAGTTGGAATATACGCTTTGATGAGTTGATCAAAGCATATAGTTTTATACAGACTTGCGGTGAAGCCTGTATTTACAAGAAAGTGAGTGGGAGCACTACAACATTTCTGATAAGTATATGTGAATGACATATTGTTGATCGGAAATAATGTAGAATTATTCTGCAAAGCATAAAGGAGTGTTTGAAAGGAGTTTTTCAAAGAAAGACCTCGGTGAAGCTGCTTACATATTGAGCATCAAGATCTATAGAGATAGATCAAAACGCTTGATAAGTTTTTTCAATGAGTACATACCTTGACAAGATTTTGAAGTAGTTCAAAATGGAACAGTCAAAGAAAGAGTTCTTGCCTGTGTTACAAGGTGTGAAATTGAGTAAGACTCAAAGCCCGACCACGGCAGAAGATAGAAAGAGAATGAAAGTCATTCCCTATGCCTCAGCCATAGGTTCTATAAAGTATGCCATGCTATGTACCAGATCTATTGTATACCCTACACTGATTTTGGCAAGGGAGTACAATAGTGATCTAGGAGTAGATCACTGGACAGCGGTCAAAATTATCCTTAGTGGAATAAGGATATGTTTCTCGATTATGGAGGTGACAAAAGGTTCGTCGTAAAGGGTTACGTCGATACAAGTTTTGGCACTGATCCAGATGACTCTAAGTCTTCATCTGGATACATATTGAAAGTGGGAGCAATTAGCTAAAGTAGCTCCGTGCAGAGCATTGTAGACATAGAAATTTGCAAAATACATACGGATCTGAATATGGCAGACCCGTTGACTAAACTTCTCTCACAAGCAAAACATGATCACACCTTGGTACTCTTTGGGTGTTAATCACATAGCGATGTGAACTAGATTATTGACTCTAGTAAACCCTTTGGGTGTTGGTCACATGACGATGTGAACTATGGGTGTTAATCACATGGTGATGTGAACTATTGATGTTAAATCACATGGCGATGTGATCTAGATTATTGACTCTAGTGCAAGTGGGAGACTGAAGGAAATATGCCCTAGAGGCAATAATAAAGTTATTATTTATTTCCTTATTTCATGATAAATGTTTATTATTCATGCTAGAATTGTATTAACCGGAAACATAATACATGTGTGAATACATAGACAAACAGAGTGTCACTAGTATGCCTCTACTTGACTAGCTCGTTGATCAAAGATGGTTATGTTTCCTAGCCATAGACATGAGTTGTCATTTGATTAACGGGATCACATCATTAGGAGAATGATGTGATTGACTTGACCCATTCCGTTAGCTTAGCACTTGATCGTTTAGTATTCTGCTATTGCTTTCTTCATGACTTATACATGTTCCTATGACTATGAGATTATGCAACTCCCGTTTACCGGAGGAACACTTTGTGTGCTACCAAACGTCACAACGTAACTGGGTGATTATAAAGGTGCTCTACAGGTGTCTCCGAAGGTACTTGTTGGGTTGGCGTATTTCGAGATTAGGATTTGTCACTCCGATTGTCGGAGAGGTATCTCTGGGCCCACTCGGTAATGCACATCACTATAAGCCTTGCAAGCATTGCAACTAATGAGTTAGTTGCGGGATGATGTATTACAGAACGAGTAAAGAGACTTGCCGGTAACGAGATTGAACTAGGTATTGAGATACCGACGATCGAATCTCGGGCAAGTAACATACCGATGACAAAGGGAACAACGTATGTTGTTATGCGGTCTGACCGATAAAGATCTTCGTAGAATATGTAGGAGCCAATATGGGCATCCAGGTCCCGCTATTGGTTATTGACCAGAGAGGTGTCTCGGTCATGTCTACATAGTTCTCGAACCCGTAGGGTCCGCACGCTTAACGTTCGTTGACGATATAGTACTATGAGTTATGTATGTTGGTGACCGAATGTTGTTCGGAGTTTTGGATGAGATCACGGATATGACGAGGAACTCCGGAATGGTCCGGAAGTAAAGATTGATATGTGGATAGTAGTGTTTGATCTCCGGAAAGGTTCCGGAATCCATCGGAAGGGGTTCCGGATGTTTCCCGAAATGTTTGGGCACGAGAACACTTTATCTGGGCCAAAGGGGAAAGCCCACGAGGTTTTTGGAAAGCGCAAAAGGAAGTTTTGCGGAGTCCAGGGGCCAGACGCCAGGGTCCCTGGCGTCTGGGTCCAGACGGCGGGAACCCTGGCGTCTGGCCCTGGAGTCCGAGAAGGACTCTTGCCTTTCGGGTGAAACCGACTTTGTGGAGGCTTTTTCTCCAAGTTTCGACCCCAAGGCTCAACATATAAATAGAGGGGTAGGGCTAGCACCCAAAACACATCAAGAAACACCAAGCCGTGTGCCGGCAACCCCGTCCCCTCTAGTTTATCCTCCGTCATAGTTTTCGTAGTGCTTAGGCGAAGCCCTGCGGAGATTGTTCTTCACCAACACCGTCACCACGCCATCGTGCTGCCGGAACTCATCTACTACTTCGCCCCTCTTGCTGGATCGAGAAGGCGGGGACGTCATCGAGCTGAACATGTGCAGAACTCGGAGGTGCCGTGCTTTCGGTACTTGGATCGGTCGGATCGTGAAGACGCACGACTACATCAACCGCGTTGATATAACGCTTCCGCTTACGGTCTACGAGGGTACGTGGACAACACTCTCCCCTCTCGTTGCTATGCATCACCATGATCTTGCGTGTGCGTAGGAATTTTTTTGAAATTACTACGTTCCCCAACAGGCGGCGGCTATAACGGTGGTGGCAACTACCACCAGAACATCAACCAAGGCGGCGGCGAGGGCTATCATGGTGGTGGCGGCGGCTACCATCACTAGGGCCCCCCAAACGGCAACAAGAATGCTCGGCGTCCCCCCAACAGCAACAACAGGGGGCGCAACTTCCAAGGCTATGAGGGCTATGAGGGTAAATGTCAAATTTGCAAGAAAACAAATCATATAGCTAAGGACTGACGCCGATGATGGTGCCCAAAAGAGAAAAATTGCAGCTGCAGCCGATACGTCATATGGTGTCGATACCAACTGGTACATGGACACAGGTGCCACCAATCACATCACTGGCGAGCCGGAGAAGCTGACGATGCACGAGCAATATCGTGGCCAAGATCAAGTCTACACTGCAGCAAACGGTGTAGGTATGGAGATTAGTCATATCGGTCAAGCAGTTATCAAAACCCCACATAAAAACCTTGAGATCAATGAAATCTTGCATGTCCCTAATGCTTCCAAAACCTTGTTATCTATTCATCGCATTGCCCTTGACAATAATGTTTTTCTAGAATTTCACCCGTTCTTCTTTTTGATCAAGGATTAGGTCACGAAGAGAGTTCTCCATAGGGGCGTTTGTGTGCAAGGGCTCTATGCATTGCTTCCCAAGTACTGCCAGTTCAATAAACAAGTCTATGGTGCCATCAGGCTTTCTGCTGAAAGGTGGCACAATCGCTTAGGTCATCCATCTTTTTCTACTGTTCATCAAATTCTTAGTAGAAATAAACTCCCAGTTTTTGGTGAGAAAAACTCAGAAACTATTTGTTATTCATGCCAGAAGGCAAAAAGTCATCAATTGCCATATCCTGTTTCCACTAGTGTGTCAACCAAGCCCTTGCAACTTATTTTTTCTGATGTTTGGGGTCCAGCACCCACTTCTGTTGGTAGGCATACTTACTATGTGAGCTTTGTTGATGATTATAGCAAGTACACCTGGATCTATCTCCTTAAGAAACGATCTGACTTGTTCCATAACTTCCAAGCTCTTGTGGAACGTAAATTCGATAGTAAAATCATAGCCATGCAGTCGGACTGGGGTGGTGAGTATGAAAAATTGATTTATTTTTTTTCCAAAAGATTGGTATTTCTCACCATATTTCATGCCCACATGCTCATCAGCAGAATGGTTCTGCCGAGCGCAAGCACCGTCATATCGTTGAAGTAGGTCTCGCCCTCCTAGCTTCACTTTCCATGCCACTAAAGTTTTGGGATGAAGCGTTTCTCACTGCCGTGCATCTCATTAATATGTGGCCAAGTCGTGTTATCTCCAATGAAACTCCCACTGAACGCCTCTTGCATGTCACACCAGATTATACTACTCTTCGTGTCTTTGGTTGCGCCTGTTGGCCCAACCTTCGTCCCTATAATACGCGTAAGCTTATATTTCGTTCCAAAGAGTGAGTCTTTCTTGGGTACAGGGCTCAACACAAGGGTGTCAAATGCCTTGATGTTGCAACTGGTGGTGTCTACATTTCTCGCGATGTCGTGTTTGACGAAACGCAATTTCCATTCGCCAAACTTCATCCCAATGCCGGTGCCCTTCTTCGGAAAGAAATCCTTCTCCTTCCATCCAGTCTTCGTGTGGGTAATGATAATTGTGATGATCATGTATTGACTAATACTCCTAATCCCTTGCCTGAGTTTGATACAGAGAAAAACTACAGTTCCAATGGTGCAGAAATTGGTCACTTTTGTGCTGAAAACAGTGCTACAGCAGAGACCACAAGAAATCTGGTGCAATCTCCTTCGGGATCTGAGCTCCCGACTGCGTCAGACCCGACAGCATCCGCCTCGGGATCCTCCCCGCGCCAGGAGGATCGCTTCGCACCCCGTGCCAACCCGACCCCGCCACGCCGACACGTGCTGCGGCATCGGACCTCGTGGGCTCGGTGCGCCAATCAGCGGCCAGGGCCTTGTCACCTGCGCGCTATGCGCCCACTCCATGGGTCTTCACCAGGCGGGCTCCGCGCTCCACCACGGTCACGCCAGGCGGGCCCGACACGCACCCCGAGCTGGATCAGGCTGGCTCGCCCGGATCTTCTGTGGCAGTTTCCTTGACTTCGACACCTGCGCATGCCACAGACGATCCCGGCAGCCCTGACGCGCCTGCCTCCTCGGGATCGGCTGGATTCGCTGCAGCGGTCCCTGCCACCCCTGATGGTCTTCTACGCCGGCTCCTGAGCCTTCCACGCTGCCTCGCACCCGTCTTCGTACAGGAACCCTTGCACCTGTTAATTATAAAACCAAATATGGTTTAATTGCTTCTGATGCTGTTACAGGGGAACCACTAACTGTTTCTCAGGCTCTTGCTGATCCGAAGTGGAAACTTGCATGCGTGAAGAGTTTGGAGCACTCCAGAAAAATCGTACTTGGCATCTTGTTCCCTTTCGTCCAGGTACAAACCTAATTGATTGCAAGTGGGTTTTTCACATCAAGCGACGGTCAGATGGTTCCATACATCGCTACAAAGCTCGTCTTGTTGCCAAAGGATTCAAGCAAAGGTACGACCTTGACTATGAGGACACATTTAGTCCAGTTGTTAAAGCTGCCACTATTCGTCTTGTTTTATCCATAGTTGTCTCTCGAGGTTGGTGCCTTCGCCAGCTAGATGTACAGAACGCGTTCCTCCATGGTGTTCTGGAAGAGGAAGTTTACATGAAGCAACCTCCTGGGTTTGTTGATCCTGATAAACCATTTCATATCTGTAAACTGGATAAATCGCTCTATGGACTGAAGCAAGCTCCAAGGGCATGGTATTCTCGCCTCAGCTCCAAACTGCACACCCTTGGATTTGTTCCCTCCAAGTTTGATACTTCATTATTTATTTACAACAAATACAACACTGTTATCTTCGTGCTTATTTATGTTGATGACATCATTGTCACTAGTTCATCTGATGAGGCAGTAACAGCTCTCTTGAAAGACTTGCAGTCAGATTTTGCTCTCAAAGATCTCGGCGATCTGCACTTCTTCCTTGGCATTGAGGTCAAGAGGAATCAGGAAGGTAGTCTCCACCTTTCTCAAGAAAAATATGCCACTGATCTTCTGAGCAAGGCAGGGTTGCAGGGCTGTAAACCATCACCAACACCACTCTCCAGTTCAGAACAATTCTCTTGCAGAGGGTGTTCCTTTGAGTCAAGAGGATGGCACCAAATACAGAAGTTTGGTAGGAGCACTTCAGTACTTGACACTTACCAGGCCTGACATCTCTTTTGCAGTGAATAAAGTATGTCAATTCCTTCATGCACCTACTTCTACTCATTGGACTGCAGCCAAACGTATACTCAGATATGTCAAGAACACATTAAGTGTTGGGTTAACCTTCACCAAGTCAACCTCCACTCTGGTTAGTGTCTTTTCTGATTCTGATTGGACAGGTTGCTTGGATGATAGGAGGTCTACAGGTGGCTTTGCGGTCTTCTTTGGGCCCAATTTAATTTCTTGGTGTGCAAAGAAACAGGCAACTGTATCAAGATCAAGTACTGAGACAGAATACAAAGCACTGGCAAATGCTACAGCTGAAATAATATGGGTTAAAGCTCTGCTTAGAGAACTTGGCATATGTTATACACAAACTCCATGTCTCTGGTGTGATAATATTGGTGCGACATATCTTTCTGCTAACCCTGTCTTTCATGCAAGAACAAAACATGTCGAGATTGACTATCATTTTGTGAGAGAAAGGGTTGCTAGCAAAGAATTGGAGATTCGGTTCATTCCCTCAAAGGACCAAGTTGCAGATGATTTCACAAAAGCTTTGCCCACAAGATCATTTGAAGAATTTAACTTGAGAAGTTCAGATTAAGGGAGGATGTTAAACACATCTTGTACAGGTTTAGCGTGTCCCTTTGTAACACGCTATGAGGCCGGCCTTGAGGCTCACGGCAGGGTAGTTAGGAGGTTTATTCTTTTTGTGTTTTATCTCTCTTATCTCCTAAACCCTCCTGTAATATCTCTCGATGGTTAGCCTTGACGCTGCCATCTCCTGTACCGACTCCCACAATCAATATATACTCAACGGGTCTCCATGTATGGAGATTGAGACGCTTAACCATAGGTTTCTACACATTTGATGTTTTGGCGCAAAAAAAGGTCATTTTAAGCCGCTCTCATTTCTCCTGGATAATTCAGCTGTTAAAGCTGTTGTACACTATGCACACTATGTAATACACACATGCATATGACGCGTGCGACTAAATATAAGTTTCCAAGAGCAAAAAGGACATACTTTCAAAGATGTGCAAAATTGATCACATCAATTAAATCAGTACAATTGCCTCACTTCTCAGCCGCCAAAAGTTAACAATATTCATGGTCAATGTACACTAGCTTGTTAAACTCTACGGTAGATCAATAATGCTTCCGTGAAGTGAGTTAAGAACTTAAGATCTCTCTCGAGTTATTATGTACTACATCTGTACCAAAATATAAGACGTTTTTGTACTTCAATTTGAACTGCAAAAATGTCTTATATTTTGATATGGAGGTAGTACATGATAGGGCTCCTGTGAATAACCAAATTATTTACAGCAATTGTCAATACCAACTAATAATTACTGACGATTCAATCAGGCATCCCTGTCAATGTCAAGTTGGTTTCTTGCTTCAGCACTCTTTGTGTTTTGCTGAACTTCTTTGATGGTAGCACGAGTCCTTTTCCATAGGCCGCTAACAGAAGAGCCTCTGCTCGCCCTGCATCAGCGTCAAAACATCAATGAACTACGGAAGAAAATGCGTTATCATCTACTCATGTTTCAGCGGGTCATTCAATTAAATGGATTAAGCTAACTATACTAGCCAAAATATATTTAGCTGGACTGTGAGGAATATGTGTAATTAGTTTGTTTGCTCAGTACACCTTGAAAGCAAGACGAGAAATACACAGAGAGCACATCATGTGTACATCATGTTTATTCATACGCATATGTCAGTGTCTACAATTGATCAGCTCGAACTAGAATGTTGTGACAAAATAATTCATTTACTGACTTACTGTTGTGACTTGGAAAATAGTAAGATGCGTACCGTGATGTTTCTTCAACTTGAGGGACAGAGCCTTATCCGGGAACAAGATTGTAGCAGCTCGTCTGCTATCATCCTGACAGACGTAGAAGGGTCATAAGATAACTATTATGATGCGGTACTAATTTGAGGTTAGGATTAAGAAACATGTAATGAAACTGGTGTCATGTTAAGTCTACAATTAGTAGAACAACACACAAGATCTAGCAACAAACATTCAGATGAGGAGAGAGAAATGCTCTCTAAAATGAAATAACATCTATGCATTACCACAGTAGCAATCAATTGGTCGAACTCAGATTTGATTCATTACTGCCGTCAGCTTAGATCATAGCACCCCAACCTAATCCAATGATATCTAAAGTCCAACCCAGATTTCTTCACTCTAAACCATTCAAAATAATTGAAACAATTCAGTTGTGAACTTATATTGAAAGGTCTCCTGGGTTGCAATGATCGGCGCACATGAGTACGAACCCACCGACACGGTTTCAAGAACTCACCACACTGGCCCTGTTTCAAGGACTCAATACTTACCCTGTTATCTACTTTTGTACTACACAACCTTAATTACATCAATGAAAATAGCAATGGTTAGGCATCTTTATTGAAATGCCATAATTAAGCTTGTTAAGTTCTTACCAACAAACAGAAAAGATTTCTACCAGTTTTCTGTAAATGAGAGGCATATAAGAAGAGTAACAAACCTTAGGTGATGCACTTCGAGTTAGCCCAAAGTACGATTTCCATGTCTGTGATGCAACCGGTACAACAGAAAACTCAGATGCCACTAGAGCAGCAATCCACAAGCCATACGAAAAACCTGTACTCCACCATCCCTAAATATACATCATGAAACAGACGGCAAGAAGTCACTAACAGAACCTACATTATGCCACATGTTTCACATGAAATTTAAACAGTCATATGGTGTGAACTAGATTCTATCAAGTTCAAATTGCAAACTGAATTTGAACTAGATCACACTGCTTAGAGTACAACTCTAGCCTCAACTTGTGTGTGGAACATCTTCAGAGGCACATGATCTCAAGAAGCACACAATGTCAGTTCTATTACCACCAATCTACTGCAAAATGTTATGCACCGAGACAGTAATAAGTTGCAAGTGAGCAATGTAATCCTCAATAATTCTTATTATAGGGACTATCCAATGGCATGACTTCTCGAAGTATTGATGCATAAAACATAAGTTCATTGTAATGCTTATGCAAATGTTTCCATTGACTGGCAAAAATATGAGGAAAGCAAGAGACCGACCAGCTTTCCATCAGTTGGAAATGGACTTGACTTCTCAATAAACGCTGTAGTTCCTGCAAGATAACAAAGACACCACAATATCATAGTCAGACACCAGCAACGGCTACTGAACATAACTGCATTGTGCTCAACACACAAGGAAGGCTTAAGTCCTCCAATACCCCAGATAGGAATGTACAACTACACTCTCGTGTGCCCATACCTGGAGGCGCATCAAGGCCACGGAGAAGCTGTATGATGGACCTGGTGTCTAGGCGCTTCCGGGTGAGCTCCGACACCATTATGTTCACGAACGGGTTATCGAACACCTACAGGACGTGAAAACGTGAATGAATGCTCAAGCACACCAGTCAACGCGAAATGCGAGTTTCGGGCCGCACCTGAGAGGAGCCGTCGGGTGAGAGAACGGCGATGGCGCCGCGAGTGTCTGGATCGATCCCAATCGCCCAGCCGGTGGGGGCGGGGGCGGCGGCGGCGTCGCTGCCGTCGGCGGGGAGCAGGGAGAGGGAGGCGAGCCAGGGGTCCACAGCCCCCGCGTCCGCCAGGAGCTTGGCCTTGGCCCTGGAGCGGGACTTCGCGGGCAGCGCCGCAGCAGGAGGGAGCAAGGCACGTCGGTGGCAGCGGCGAGAGCGGAAGGGCGGGGAGAAGAAGGCCGCGGCGGCGTCCCAATGGAGGGTGGAGCGGCGGAGGGCGGTGGAGCGGAGGGCGTTCATGGGGTGGGCAGCGTGATGCGTAGCTGGCGCAGCGGCGGCCGATGCAGCACCGGTAGCTGCTGCTGCCATAGTTCGAAGCAACAGGAGGCGGAATGGGAGGGGAGGGTTTTTGCTGTTCCACTCGGGGGATAACGCGTCCGTACGGACGGGCCGAGACTAGTATTTTCAGAGTCTTTTTTTTATGCTAAAAAAAAGTCTTTTTTTGCAGAAAATTGTGAGAGCTTTATTCTAACGAAAGCATTCGCTGAGCAACCAGCCAGAAGGCTACTGGTGAGGAAGCTAGGAGTCTCGAGTAGCCAGCTTTCGGACATAGACACATTGCAAACATACTTGGCACATAAATGCGCTGGACCATTGGCTGACCGCAATACATGTTGAATTACAAAGAAATCAAAACTATTGGCTAGCTCTCCTATTTCTGAAAAAATGGATGCCACTACTGAACGAGAGTTGTGGTGAGTGTTTCAAAGGTTCACCACCTCCACGCAATCGGTCTCATTGACCACTTTGTTCAATCCTCGAAGTGCTGCAAAAATAACTCATTCTCAAACAGAAGCAGCTTCCACTATCAAGGGATCTGTAACACCTGGTAATGGCTTACTCCAGGCTCCCATAAACGAGTTGTGGGACCTGGCGATACCCCCTGCACCACTCAGACCCCCATCTCTATCAATAGTTACATCAGTATTTATCTTGACAGTATCATGTTTGGGTGGGCGCCACCCATGACCCGACAGCACCAACGCATGTTACCGAGGTATATCCAAAAGAGCCAGAGCTTCTCTTGACAATCTTACAGACTTTATCGGGTCGATCTTCTCCTTATCATGGGTCCATCGATTCTGGGAATGCCATATGGACCATATCACTATGAAAGTGGTTCGTTCTTCTTTTGAAAACATGTGATCATAAGAAATGTCTCTCGCCCAAGTGATTGGGTGGAGGCGTGGTAATTTTATGTCCAGCAACATACGTGCCTTCTCCCAAAAACACTTTGCATGCGAATAATGAATAACAGCATGCTCTAAATCCCTCACCTGTCGCTTGACAAATTTTGCAAGTACTATCCTCTCTGATATGCCTCTATCTTGGAGTATCTTCAACGGCCGCACAAAAATCTCGCATCCAATAAAAGTTATAGCGCACCACTGTAGCACTTTTAATGCGCTGGGACCAACATTGTTTTAGCAGACGCCCAAAGACGCGCGCTCAAAAAGCAGACAGTGTAAATTGTGAAGCGCGCGCAATCCGAAGTCTAAAATATGCTGCGCGCGATAGCGTTTTTCAGCACGCGCCTAAAACTTTTTAGCGCTACAGAATCTGCTGGAGCTGTTGGGCGCCTAGAAAAACAAATTTTTAGTGCGCGGAGCTCTTTTTGGACACCTGTTGAAGATGCTCTTAGAGTGCATTCATTCGGTATTATGCCTCGCAAGACACGCCATCAGAACACACTAACTTTGGGGCAACTTTTAGAGCCCATATGGTTTTCCACAACTGTACTGAAGTTCCTGAAGCCTGCCCTTCTCCAAAGTTGCGCGCTCTTTGCGATTCACTAGAGCTACGCAGTTTTAACAGTGTAGTTACCAGATTTCTCATATGCACATGCCATGAAGTCCGGACCCCCTCCTTGCCGAAGAGGAATATTTAAGATGGCCTCCGCATCAGGCAAGATAAAAGTATCATGGTCTAATTCTTGACACCATGTCCAGTTTGTCTGATCGATGAGATCACTGACATGCTCCACCGTGGTAGTGGCCGGTTTCAGCAACGGTGTCATAGATAAAGTGGAGGGTATCCATTTGTCCGTCCATACGTTAATGCTTGTCCCATCCCCAACTCTCTGAATAATGCCTAGCTGCAGCACATCTCTCCCAGCAACGATAGCTCTCCAAGTTGCCAAAGCTGTTTGCGGTACTGTTGCTTGCATAAAATCACAACGTGGAAAATATCTTCCCTTCATAACTCGGCACATAAAGAATTCGGATTTGTCATGAATGGCCAACCATGCTTTCCCAATGGAGCCGGATTGAAAAGATGTAGGTCCCGGAAGCCCATTTCGCCTTTGCATTTTGGTGATGCCAATTTCTCCCAAGAAATCGAATGAAGGGCCCTCTTCAATCAGAGTCAGCACCTGTATTTTTTTGACCGCATGTATCCGCATTTGTATTTTTAACACAGTACAGACATACATACACGCATACACTCACCCCTATAAATGCACACATGCACATAAATAATGCGAGTACCAAGACTTATACTCTGGTGGGCTGGTGATACCACTGTCCCCCTAAACATCCAACCACAAATTGACCATATAAGTCATGTATTTTTGTGCCTCAAAAAATGCTATGTATTTTCTTTTACATACAAAGATCGTATTGAAGTGTCATCTGAATTGCAGGATGATTATGTTACGTGCCAGCGACTTCAAGAATCAAAGTTGTAAGAAAGCGCTTGCAACAGTCCGGACCGAGTGGTCGGGATGATGTTTTCCCATCCAACGCGGTCTTATATCGGTCTGCTCGGTGGTTTGGACGTCATTTTATGCCTTACCGCTGGCACGCAAGCGCCTGACAACCTTGACCAACGCAAACCCCTCTTCCTTACCCCGCGCCCTTTCCTGCCCGAAAACATTTGCCCGCATTTATGTCACTCTAGAGCGGGCGCTCCGCGTTGACGTCAGCCTAGAGCGGGCGTGACCTCTCGCTGGCCCCGGCAATGAAGCGGCTCGCCGATGGAGGGTGTGTGTCCCCAGTGTCCATTCTTGTTCAATGCCGGAGAGACGTTTACTGGACACTACTGGACTAATATCTGCCACGCCCGTCCAATGCCCGTCCCTCCGTCTGGCACCATTAAACAGGCTCACCAACCGAGATACCAACTCCAACGCCCGTGCATTGACGCACCCGGACGATGGGCCTCGCCGGCATCCACTATTTAAAGGCAACCACACCCGACTCACACCACACCACAACCCATCTGCTCCACATCTTTCTCACGTGCACCACATCTATCATGACCGCGAGAGGAAACGCTTTGTGGGAGAGCCTCTCAATGGAGCAGAAGCACGAGGTGACCGCCCTTGCGGCCGCGTGGCAGAGCCACGATGCCAGGCGAGTAGAGACTGGCTCCGACGACAACCCTGTGTCGCAGCCCACGTTGTTGCATGCCAGCTTGACAACGGAGTAGTCACAGGCGCACTTCAATGCCGCCATGGCAGAGTAGTAGCTTGTGCCCTGATACATCCATTTTGTATCATGTTTTCCTACTATTATTTATAATGTTTTTATGCATAATAATGCTTTATGGAGTAATTCTAATGCCTTTTCTCTCATAATTAGCGTGCCCTGATGTCTTGTGGGGCCCACATCTAGCCTCCGGTGCCCATCTTCAGCTATATGAGGGGTTTTGACCTAGAAAAAAAATGAAGAGAAGACTTTCGGGACGAAGCGCCGCCATCTCGAGACGAAACCTGGCAGGAGCACTTTTGCTCTCCGGTGGAGCGATTCCGCCGGGGATACTTCCCTCCGGGAGGGGGAAATCGAAGTCATGGATATCACCAAAGGTCCTCTCATTGTGGGAGGACCAATCTTCATCAAAATCTTCACCAGCACCATCTCATCGCAAACCCTAGTTCGTCTCTTGTATTCAAGCTTTATCTCGAAACCTCAGATTTGTACCTGTGGGTTGCTAGTAGTGTTGATTACATCTTGTGCTTGATGCTAGTTGGTTTACTTGGTGGAAGATTAAATGTTCATGTCCTCAAGCATATTCAATACCCCTATGATCTTGAACAAAATTATGATTTGTGAGTAGTTACTTTTGTTCTTGAGGACATGGGAGAAGTCTTGTTATAAGTAATCATGCGATGATGGTATTCGTTTGATATTTTGATGATACGTATGTTGTTGCTTCCTTTAATGGTGTCATGTGAACGTCGACTACATAACACTTCACCATACTTGGGCCTAAGGGAAGGAATTGTGGAGTAATAAGTGGATGATGGGTTGCTAGAGTGACAGAAGCTTAAACCCTAGTTTATGCGTTATTCCATAAGGGGCTGATTTGAATCCATATGTTTCATGTTATGGTTAGATTTATCTTAATTCTTCTTTCGTAGTTGCGGATGCTTGCAAGAGGGGGTAATCATAAGTGGGTTGATTGTTCAAGTAAAAATAGCACCCAGACACCGGTCCACCCACATATCAAATTATCAAAGTAACAAACGTGAATCAACTAAACATGATGAAGGTGACTAGACGACAGTTCCTGTGTGTCCTCAAGAACATTTTGATTTATATAAGAGAACTTGCTGGCTTGTCCTTTGCTATAAAAAGGATTGGGCTACCTTGCTGCTCCTTTGTTACTATTGTTACTTGTTACGAATTATCTTGCTATAAAACTATTTATCACTGCTACTTTCAACACTTGCAGAGAATACCTTGCTAAAATCGCTTATCATTTCCTTCATCTCCTCATTGGCTTCGACACTCTTAATTATAGAAAGGACTATAATTGATCCCCTATACTTGTGTGTCATCATGCATGTAGTTTGAGACAGACCCGCGGTGGGTGTGTCGTACTCGTGCAGATGTCGGACATCCGTGTCCACGGGGTGCCGGACTATCATTGACAGCCAAAACTGATGAACGAATGGGCATACACACATGATGTGAGGCGTCTCGTCATCGTGGCCGTAGATGGGGCAGACTGCCTTAACAGCCATGAGGATCTTCCCATGGTCATCTGATCTTATACAATTCAAGAGGATATGATGATCCAATCATGTGTTTTCTCTACTCCTGCATTTTGAGAATCCCGCTAATCAAAGAGGCCCTTATATGTCTCTTTGTTTTTGGGCAAGACAAGTCATCACCCCAAATAGAATCATTTATCATGATGAAATAATCTTTGAATTGTATGGATTTTGCTTCATGCAAACATCTCTTACCCTGTCCCTCGATATAGTTCTTTTTTTCATGTTTAATCTACTTTAAAGCTTGGTGTTATGTAAGGGCATCTATAACACACCATATGCCCTAACCAACAAAATCTTTGGGTTAGGCAGAACGAATGCTTGCAATGTGAGAGTCGTGATAAGGGGTGGGTTCTCTCCCTACTAAAGAACAATAAGAAATAAACATACTGTGGACGGAAAACAATGCTAGGTTGGGACAGAGGTACATGGCAACTATCTGGTTTTAGAAATGAATTGGAACAGAGAGTATAGTCTTGTTTTGTTTCTCTGAACAAATTAATAGCTCTGCTTCCAAGGGTGAGCCATATTTACTGAGGTACATAAAGGTTTTGTGAACACTTGACTCAAAAAAAATCCAAGTAACTTAATTTGCATATTATTAGGGCTCCTTTGGTTCAAAGGAAAAGTGGAGGAAAGTTGTAGAAATAGGAAAATTTCCTATGGTGATACTATTCATGTCTTTGGTTCAAAGGAATGGGGCAAAGGAATAGTGAAGGAAATTTTCCTTTGATCCTAGTTTCAACGGAAAAACATAGGAATTCTAACATTCACTTGGACCTCCTTTTCAAATTCCTATGTACAAAGAACGAGAATAAGATTCTTAGTGGCATAATAACATTCTAACTAATCATTTTCATGTTGTTTGACTTTGATTTGACCATGTTTGTTAGAATTCATACGTTTTTTCCAATTCCTTTCAACCAAACATCAAAGTTGACAGAATTCATGTGTTTACAATCCTCTGTTTTACACATGTATTCCTATCCTATTCTTTTGTTTTTCCTATTCCTGTTTTTTAGAATCCTGTGAACCAAAGGGGCCCTTAGTGTTGTATTTCTCCCATGCTCACAAGTGGAGCCCACACTGGTACGCCAACAACATATGTAGCCACATCCATATTCAAGACCATTTGTGTTACATATTCTCAGATCATATTGAAGCATATTTTGAAGGAAATATGCCCTAGAGGCAATAATAAAGTTGTTATTTTATATTTCCTTATTCATGATAAAGGTTTATTATTCATGCTAGAATTGTATTGATCGGAAACTTAAATACATGTGTGAATACATAAATAAATACCGTGTCCCTAGTAAGCCTCTACTAGACTAGCTCGTTGATCAAAGATGGTTAAGGTTTCCTAACCATAGACATGTGTTGTCATTTGATAATGGGATCACATCATTAGGAGAATGATGTGATGGACAAAACCCATCTGTTAGCTTAGCATAATGATCGTTCAGTTTTATTGCTATTGCTTTCTTAATGTCAAATACATATCCCTTCGACTATGAGATTATGCAATTCATGGATACCGGAGGAATACCTTGTGTGCTATCAAATGTCACAACGTAGCTGGGTGATCATAAAGATGCTCTATAGGTATCTCTGAAGGTGTTTGTTGAGTTGGCATAGATCGAGATCAGGATTTGTCACTCCGAGTATCAGAGAGGTATCTCTGGGCCCTCTCAGTAATACACATCATAAGCTTGTAAGAAAATGACTAAAGGAGTTAGTCACAAGGTGATGTATTACGGGACGAGTAAAGAGACTTGCCGGTAACGAGATTGAACTAGGTATGAAGATACCGACGATCGAATCTCGGGCAAGTAACATACCGATGGACAAAGGGAATTACATATGTTGTCATAACGGTTCGAACGATAAAGATCTATATAGAATATGTAGGAGCCAATATGGGCATCCAGGTTCCTCTATTGGTTATTGACCGGAGAGGTGTCTCGGTCATGTCTACATAGTTCTCGAACCTGTAGGGTCCGCACGCTTAACGTTCGTTGGCGATATAGTGTTATGTGAGTTATATCTTTTGGTGACCAAATGTTGTTCGGAGTACTGAATGAGATCACAAACATGACGAGGAGTCTCAAAATGGTCGAGAGGTAAAGATTGATATATATGACGATGGTATTTGGACACCGGAAGTGTTTCGAGACGTACCGGGAAGGAATCGGGTCACCGGAAGGGGTTCCGGGAACCCCCGGCAAGTTATGGGCCAAAAGAGGGGACAGACCAGCCCACAAAGGGGCTGGTGCGCCCCCTCCCATGTTTGGCTAGCCTTAGGGAAGGAAAAGGGGGAGGGGCTAGCCCCTCATGCCTTTCCCTCTCATGGGAGAAAGGAAGGGGGCGCCACCCTCCCCTGCCTTTCCCCGCACTCCAAATAAGGAAAGGGGGGCGCGGCTTGGGAGGGACCCCAAGTAGGATTCCTTCTACTTGGGTGCCTCCTTTGGCTGCTCCTCTCTTCCTCCCACCTATATATATGTGGGGAGGGGGCGCCACACAAGGACACAACATTGTCTTAGCCGTGTGCGGCGCCCCCATCCACCGTTTACTCCCTCGGTCATATTTTCGTAGTAGTTAAGCGAAGCCCTGCGGAGATCACATCACCATCACCGTCACCATGCCGTCATGCTGCCGAAACTCATCTACTACCTCGCCGTCTTGCTGGATCAAGAAGGCGGAGGACGTCACCGAGCTGAACGTGTGCAGAATGCGGAGGTGTCATGTGTTCGGTACTAGATCGGTTGGAGCGCGAAGAAAGTTCGACTAAATCAACCGCGTTGTGAAACGCTTCCTCTTACGGTCTACGAGGGTACGTAGACACACTCTCCCCCTCTCGTTGCTATGCATCTCCATGAATAGATCATTGCGTGTGCGTAGAATTTTTTTGTTTTCCATTACGGTCTACGAGGGTATGTAGACACACTCCCCCCCTCTCGTTGCTATGCATCTCCATGCATAGATCATTGGGTGTGCGTAGAATTTTTTTTTTGTTTTCCATGCAACGATTCCCAACATATTTCTAAAAAAACAAAAAGCAACTTTATGTCATAAAAAGTAAGTTTCTAGTACAAAGACTTTTTTCTAGCACAGACCGATAAGTTAAGAGTTATTTGGATAAAAAAAGAGTTATTTGGATAAAAAAGAGTTATTTGGGTAAAATCAAGTTTCCATTATATAGTTGCTTGCATTTCTAGCACAGACCAACAAGTTAAGAGTTATTTGGATAAATTCATGTTTCCATTATATAGTTGCTTGCATATCATTGAAAAGTCCGTTAAATTTTCTTTGCAATTCTGAGGGCATGCGCTAGTATATTTTGGGGAGACACAATTTTGTTTCTGGTAGCAAATTTGTAGTACAAAATATGCTTTTTCAAACACAAACGCTAAGTTGAGAATTGTTTGTGCTAAAAACAAGTGCCTAGTATATAGTTGTTCCTATCATTACAATTTGACCTTGCATTGATACTTTCAGGAAAAAATGCTTGATAGAAAAGCGAGTTTGTAAAACAAGCTTGCATTTTGTCAAACTTAAAATACTTTTTAGAAACTAGTACATGCGCTAAAAAGTGTGAGGATGCAATTCAATGGTATGCTAGCATCCATGTACAAGAAAATTTCCTTGTACCCAATTTCATAACAAATGTTAGGCTTATCAGTTTTTGGTGGAAAATCATGTTTGCATCACAATCTTGATTTTTTTAATACGCATGAGTGTGTGTATCACGCATTAAAAAAGGAGGGGAAAGACTCCTAGTCTCCGCAAAGTTACACCTCCCTCCACAAACTTGATTTTCATAACAAAAAATTTTTTACTTTAAAATCACCAGTACATGCCCTTAGGAGATTGAGAATGTGACTTTTTAGTTGTTATCTTAATGAGATGCAGTCAACTATATACTAAAAGCTTACTAATAACCCAAGACAATTCTTAAGTTATTAGTCCGTTCTAGAAAAAGCATGTTTATATCATAAACTTGCTTTTTTCAGAGCATTATGGCAGGAGTTAAATCTCTCATAAATGGTTATATATGGAGAGTCGGAAATAGACAAAATATTGACATATGGAGAGATGCATGGATCCCGAATTGTGCGAATAGGAGAATTATTACTCCTAGACGAGGGAATCTACTGACGAAAGTTTCTGACCTTATTGATCCAGTCATGAACGGTTGGGATGAAGGTTTGGTGAGACAAACAATGTGGCCAATTGATGCTCGAAGAGTCCTAGCGATCCCTCTCCCTATGCATAATATGCCGGATTTCATTGCTTGGAGCTATACTAAAAACGGTTTGTTTACTGTACAATCAACTTATTTGGAGGAATGGAATAAACAACATAGGAGGAAATTGGAATACACAAATGGTATGGGTAGAAGTAAGGGCAATCCTATTTGGGGTATGATCTGGAAATTAGCTTGCCCGGCGAAGGTAAAAATCTTTATCTGGCGTACGCTTCATGGGACCCTACCGTGTCGTGTTACGCTGGTCAATAGACACATGAAAATTTTGCATGTTTGCCTAGCTTGTTCGAATGGGCCAAAGTATACCAAGCATGTGTTGTTTCTGTGCCAGAAGGCAGAAGAAGTGTGGGGGGAGTTGGAATGTATGAAACGGTTAAAAGAGCTTGTGTGGTCGATCGTGCGGGAGAGACAGTCCTTGAATTATTACTCCTCATGCCAGATCAAGAACTATCTATATTGGGTTTTCAGAATGCACGGGAGATGATCGCTATAACCGTGTGGTATTTATGGTGAAATAGACGGAAGCTAGTTCATGAGGGAATGTCTCAAGAGGCGTACCAAACCTCGATGGGGATTTGTGCTAGAAGGCAAATTATGTTAATGCCCCCTAATGCAAAGAGAAAGAATGAAGGATGGATCAGACCTCCTAGGGGGTTTGTTAAGCTGAATGTGGATGTTTCTTTTATCATGATCTGCTAAGGGGCACAGCGGGTGCCGTGTTCTTAGGGATGACAAAGGAAATTTCATTGTTGGCAGGAATTGGAAAATTGAATGGTGTGTTGATGTTCTGACATCGAAAGCATTAGCACTTAGGTTTGGCTTATTGCTGGCACAAAAGGCGGGTTGCAACCGTCTTGTTATTAACTCTGACAACATTCAACATGAAAGTCATTGACACAATGAAGAACGAAGGACATTCTGCAGGAGTAGCGACCGCAATTTTTGATGATTGCTATTTTATGGCTTGCGATTTTCCTCTTACTAGTTTTGAACATTGGAAAGCACATAAAGTAGCTCAGGAGCTTGCTGGTCTAGCAAAATGTTTCGTGACAAGGGATTGGGTAGAGGAACCTATGAAACAAATTGTACCTCTTCTTATAAACGACGTAACCATTATTTCTAATTAATAAAGTTGTTGATGTTTTTAAAAAAAGAACTTGCTTTTCAAAAGTTTTTTTTGTCAGAAAATGACAGTCCGGTATCAGTTTCGAAGATGTCATGAGAACACACGATGAAAACATATTTTGATTTGGACACACGGTTTGGAGGAATGCATTTTTTTAGTACTCTGACGATAAAGTTTCATATATAACCATGCGCCAACCTTCCGGAGTGATCACAATTAGTAGTCTTTTCCTTCTTCACTATTATGACAGCCCGAGCCCCAAATGTTATGCTATATACTACTTCCTCCGTTTCTAAATATATGACGTTTTAGTAGTTCAATGTCACATATTTAGGAATGAAGGGAGTACTAAATATATGATGTTTTAGTAGTTCAATATCACATATTTAGGATTGAAGGGAGTACTAAATATATGACGTTTTAGTAGTTCAGTGTCACATATTTAGGAATGAAGGGAGTATAAGATGTTTCTAACTTTTTTCTGAATTGGATGTGCATAGACATATTTAAATGTGTTTGTTCACTCATTTCAATCTGTATGTAGTTCATATTGAAATATCCAAAACATCTTAAGGGATTTTTCTTTATCAGTAGCTTAGAGTAAATATTATGATACGAATGCCGGAGGAACTTAGATCTGATTCATGTGTGCATAATGAAACTGCTTTCAGGCTCTGCAAAACAATTTTACACTATGATTGAAATGTTTATGTATCACCTATCCTACAAGCTGAATTTGAAATGGTACATTGCCTCTGAGTTGAGAAAACTCTTTAGTATTGACATGTGACCACACTAACTGCAGCAAATGTTTCCCGGCTTCCTAAGCTGTCAACTAGGAAGGAACATGTTCAACTTCTCCAAACCACTACCATGAGTTCACCGATCTGTTGTCGAATGCGCGGGGAACAAACATTCATGGCCAGATATAACCAGTTCAGCCCGCCATACTTATCAGCAAAGTTGCGGTGAGTCAGCTCAATGAGACTGCGCTTCAAGCAGGATGTTTGTAGCTACATTGATATCATTTCTGGCTCGCACGAGGGCCTGTCTCGCAGCATTGCTGTCAAAGCCCATCGATACCAGCATAGCAATGGAGGACTCTGGGGGCTCCACAACAGGAGAAAACCCAGTAGACGGCTGGTTCTGTTTGCAAAAGGAACATGATCAAAAGATTAACCAGGGTAAATAGCATCAGGTTGTTGATATCATTTTGTGAAGTGCATAGAAATTCAATATTATTCATAATAAGTTTAAAGTCTTGTAACCCCTCAATCAACAGTTGTCGTGTGCAGTAGAAAAATAATACAGATGATGGTTTGTATGTACCAAATGAAACCTAGTAACCCATTAGATGTGAACTATCTATGGTCTTGTCAACAATATCAACCATACAGGCAAGTCTGCTATTTATACTTGGGTTAAGGTTAAATATGTAATTGGTCCATGTTCACTTCAGTGACTGTAGATCTTCGACACATATGATTGAATGGTACCACAAAAATAATATCTAACTGCCCGTTATAATATGCTTACGTGGCCATCTGCACTTCATGTGAACAGACACTGTCTAAACAATGAACAATCAACACCAGTTCAGAATCCAGAATGACGAAGAAAATATTAGCCTTGCAGGCATTTTTGTATTTATAAAGGACAGTACTTTAGCGTTGCTAATATTTAACCAGGCAATTTCTGAGTTCAACTCGACAGCTGTACTTCACGTGAACAGAATCTAGAGGGATCAATGCACGGAGAAATCAAGCTTCCAAAATAGCATTTCAGAAACTAACCTGAACAGTACGGCCTGTATGCGAAGGCACATTTCCTACAAGACTTCTTGACGGCCGAGATGAGCTTGCTGAAGGAGGTGCAAAAAATCTTGCGAAAAATGATGCAACAATCTGTGGAAGCTGCACAAAGGAGAAGGAACTTAACAAGAAAACAAAACAGGAAGAATAGAGCATCTACACTCTACAGGGATTTATATATGAAAATAATTGCAAGGAACACCGACAATGTTAATCAATAATTTGAGCATTAATATACTCCAATTAACACCACCTGCTACCATTAGTCAGCATGGACCATACTGGTTGTCTTGTATGTTTTCTTAATTACTTGATAACACCAGTACCTAGACATTACTTGCTGATTGCATATCTAATAATTTGGAAAGCTGGGTCATGGACAGCAGCCAAGGGTATCATCCAAGGGGCACTAACTTCTTTAAATGAAAAGGAGCTAGAACTACCATGGTGCTGATAAGATATAACGCATAATTTCAGGCAAGCCAGAGAACTACACAGAAAAATGAAAATGAACCATATAAAAATGACAACCAAAAAGATAAAAGGTCAATAGCAGTCCATCACGCAAAGAAAAAGGTAACAGGACTACACAGAAGTGCAAAAGGGGAAAAAAAAAAAGAGATCTTATAACCTTCCTCCGGCGGATGCCAAACACATTGAGACGATAGAGCGAACCGGCAATCAGGCCACAAATACCAGGAATAAGGGAACGCTTCCAAGAAGATACAAGAAGCTGCCATGAGAAACAGGATAGGTGAGTAATTTAATATTCAAATTTAAATGGTAAAGAAATGGTTCAGTTCTGATACAAACTAACCTGCAGGCCAGCTAGGTATATGAATGATTTGTCACTGAAATTAACGCCAAAAATACGAAATCGTGAAGTGATGGGAATGTCGAGGAAAAAAGGAACAAACGAGGCAAATATAAGGCCATAAGGTCCAGATGCAAGAGCAGTGATGTAGTTTGTATCTGCAAGAAAAACATGAAAGGGGGTGTCTAAATAATCTCATAACTGGATAACAGAGAACTCAACGAGTACATATGCTCACAATATGCCATGCTCATGATCACACGGGTGAAACAAAGCAATGCTCGTGATTACACGACTAATTGCCATATAATATTACTGTGTAACCTCCTAGCACCAGCATTTCTATTGAAAAACTATGTTTGGAAGAAATCAATAGTCTAACTGTATGATGGCATGCAACCAACATCTCTAGATAAGGCTCACTGTAGTTAACTTGAATTAACAGCATACAACAGCAAAGCAGAGAGAAGCCAAAGAAAGTCTAAATCTTAGATTTAACACACAAAAATATCATATGTTATGGGAAAATTCTGTCTCACAAAGATACATCTACTAGTTGCAGCACTAAATGACGCTTTACGCTGCTAATTGGTCTACTGACATTTTATCAGAAGTTAGATATCCAGAAAATTGTATTAATCCCTCTGTAAACAAATGCAAATGTTTTAGGTCACTTTTTATATTTGTTTACAGAGGGAGTACAATATTTGTACATTTCCTTTTTGAGCAAGTACAACCAGCCATCTCAAGAACATCTTAACTACAGAGGTTCTAGAGGAGAATGGTAACAGTGTGTTACAAAGTAGCAGAGCCCATAGGTCATTAGCAATGTCCTCTTTTTCTTTTCCTTAAAGAAGGGTCTAGAGATGTTAGTCTCAGCAGTTTATCTAAATAGCATACCTTTCAGGAGAACCAAAGATAGAATCTCAAGAGGTAATGATACTGCGATAGCGAATAAACTAAAAACCTGCACAGCAGATTGAAAAATATAAGCACTCGTGTTGTAGTTTTCTTACTAAGAAGCTTAAATATTTCATCTACTTCAATGTAACTTATTGAACTGAATCTGCTTGTCACGTTAATTGCATTGTATGGCCCCAAACTTTCATGGGCATAACACAGACTCGTTAACTTGAGAACTTAACATTTAACTCTTTATACACTGCCAAAGTGTTTCACTTGGGTCAATTAGGTCAATATTTGAGGCAACGCATACAGAATAGGTTTAAACCACCTTAAAAGTTTATGGACTTGAGTTCTCAAGTCCAGACATAATAATGCGATTTACTCCTGCTTCAGCCGTATTATTGATGTTGTTTATCTATCTTCATTAAATACCCGAGAGAATAACAAGTACTTACAGAGTATTTGTTAGAGCCCATCTGCCTCTCAAACACACGGAAATAATACAGAAGGTAGAGTCCAAACATCAACTCTGGTGTTGACTGAAAGGCAAATACAGATGCAAATATCCTCCAAACTCGAAAGTTCTTTATGATGTCCTGCAAGAATAATAGAAAAATGTTCAAACTTCATAAATATGTAACAAAACTCCAAGCAATAGAACATATGCAGCCGACCACATGTTTTGCATTGAAGTAGCTCGATCTCAAGGACAAATGAAATATTAATTGAACATCACTGACAGCTACAGGTTTGGATGCAATCACTACCGAGATTTAACTATTCACCTCTGGTTCCCCAAGAAAGACTTGCAGCATTTAGTATCACTAAAAGTTTAAAACTGGAAGGTGCACATATAAAATGGAACATAAGAAAGTAGCACCGTGCGCCAAAGGTCATATTGGTCAACTTGTCACCATACATTTTTCCTAACGATTATCCATAAGATTAGTTTAACATTTAAGCTATATGCCCTGTAAATTTTAAAGTTGAAGTGTTCTGAATAAATTCGGAAGACGCGTGCCCAGATTCCAGTAAATGAAAGTTCCATCGTGGCCATCAGTCAGTTAACAGTTGAGGAACCTAAGCTAACAACCTTCTGTAGCTCCTTATGTAATTCCAATAGGTGTACTTCAATGAAACTTGTATGCCCCATAATGAATGAGGGTTAAATGCCTATAGGAGAACTTCCTGACATGCTTTGGAGCAAAGAAATAGTTCATAAGGATTCCTGTCAAATTCTTTAACAAATGGGCTATGAGATAAGAATTTCAGAAGAAAACTACCAGTCTTACCTTAAGTTTTCTTCTCTTTGTCTAGAATTGATGTGTGAAGTCTGACATAAGACATTTGAAGTTCTCCTATGTTTTTGGTTCCAGTAGGATTCTAGGGTACATGACAGCCCAATTACTGTGGCTTTATATTTCTGCGTTTTCGAGTAACTGTGTCCAAATTGAGTCTTAACAGGTGTTATTGAGACGGGATGCCTCTACTCACTAAAGTACCAATAGCCAATTATTCCTACTGATTTGTGTACAAGCCATGTAAGTATGGGGAACCGGTCATCGCCTCGTCGGTATAGCTCTCCAGTGCAGGCATCGGGGTAGAAACTAAAGTTATTGTCATGAAGGAAAACGAAAAAGGTACGGCCATGTATTGGAATGTCCCAGTAGAAACGCCTTAATCCAAAGCCCAGCCCACCAAGGATTCATGCTACTGTGGCACACAACATAGGCCTCCAGCCCAGTAAGGATTCATATTGCTGTGGCACACAACATAGGCCTCCAGCCCAGTAAGGATTCATATTGCTGTGGCACACAACACAGGACATTCTTTTGTACTAGTTCCACCGGTGTGGTTGGAGCTAAAAAAGGGAAATGGACTACAGCAAGCTAACAAAGGGAAATGAACCACAGCAATCCGCAGTTCCACGGTTTAATTTTAAACCGGATTTGAACACCCCTGCCCTAGCATACCAGCAGAATTTACCAACCAATTCTGGAATGCCAGACTAAGCCAAGCACAATAGGCACGCCAACACCTATAGTTCTTACCACAAAGAAGAACACCAATTCGACGATTAGACACCCATCCACCCAAATGGACACACGGGCGAGCAATCCTAGCCACTCCACTTATGACCAAACTTTTGTGTCCGATTACCAGTGTAAAATTCGGAGCCCAGTTTTTCCAAGCAAGGCGGAAAAACTTGCTTGGATGTCCGTTTTAGTTTTCTTAAATACCAGTGCTATACCATTCCTGGGCCACTTACACCTGAGAAATGTTATAGACCTCAATGGTCCACACTTATTTTCCGATGAAAGTTGATGACCGGCGGGAGATAGAGGCGAGACGATGCGAAAGAGCTAGTAACAGTGGCGATGGCCATGGGAGTGAGCTCTATGGCGGCAGCGGCAGTGAACTCATGACGTTTGGCTGCGACGAGAGTGGGCCCTACGGCAGCAAGCCATGAAGTGGCGGCAAGACGGTGACGAGGGCGAGTTCATGGACGACGAGAGAAGGTCATCTAGACCGCCTGGCAGACTGGAACTAGCACGAGGGCAGCAGTATGTTCAGTTGGTATCCAATCTCTACTTCCCTGTAGCTGTCACTGAATGGCAGTTCATCAAAACAGAACTTTCACAACCGAAAATGTATTCAAAAGTTTTGTTGGTGGCTAGTAGAACACCGGACCGCCCCTGTAAAATGTTCACAGGGGTATATATTTTAGAGCTCCTAAGCCGGCCCTAACCAACGGATTCACGCCCAAGGGCATCACGTCGCGTCTAAGGTACAAGAACTAGTCAAGATTCGGCGGCTGCCCGAGGCTACCTACTGACCTGGTAGGAGAGGCCGAGGGCGCGGGCTCGGCGGTTAACACTGAAGACGACAGAGAGGAGGCCGCTGGCGAGGACGATCGCCCGCGTCACCGGCGCGTTATCTGCAAACAAAACGGGGCCGTTCCGATCAGGCGATCAGAACACGCCAGCTGAATCGAGAAAGGCGATTTGTGGGGCGGGGGTGAACCCGAGGTGGGAGCTTACGGAATCCGGAGACGCCTCCGCCCTGCATCGTTATCCCGCCGGGAACACGGCCGCCGGGCGGGGAGGCAGATGCGCTGTTCGTCCGACGAGGCGATGGGACCGTGGGCAGCCGGCCGGCCGGCCAGTACGCACCCGCGGCCACCGCCTCCTCTTCTCGGCGGGCTCTCGTTTACTGGTTCCAGCGGGTCAGTCCCCGAGAAGAGAAGGGGAGGAGATGCGTAGGTGCGGCGGCAACAGCTGGAGGAGAACGAGTTTTTGGTTGCAGCCAGGGGTAGATGGCTATAGTCGCGGTATTCTGAGGGAGATGGAACGGAACACGTTGACGGTAGAGGTTGTTGGGGGGCGCTTTGGGCTCTCCGGCGTGGAGATTTTTCTTTTGAACGAAGACGCTAGACGCGTCCGGCTTTAAATTAATAAAGCCCTCAGGCACCAGGTTCATCAGGTTACAACTAAGGAGAAGCAAAAGAAACAGTTCGGTCCAGGACAGCATCGAAACAAAAAGAAGGTTCAACGCGAAGGCATCAATACAACCAGCCATAACATCCAATGCTGAAGACCTAGCTAACATAAATCATCCTCTTAAAGACTCCAAAAGCTTCATCGACTCGTCGTGTCTTGTCTAGCCATCACCTGGATAGTCTTGATGCGCGCCATGGCCTCCGACATGCGCTCAGCATCGCGCTCCTTCCCCAGCGGAGTCCACGTCTGTAAAAAAAGATGGCATTTGAAGATCACATCCGCGAGGTGGTTAGGGAATTTTTTCTCAATTGTAATTTTATTGCGCGTCGTCCAAATAGCCTAGAGTAGCGCCCCTACGCAACGCCAAGCGATTCTACTACTGGTCCCTCTCGTGGATTTGAGGATGGATATCAAGTCATTCCTCGAGGCTGGGTTCCAGTTCGTGTGGAAAGCTTCCCTAACTGCACTCCACGCGAACCTGGCCAGATGGCATCTAAAAAGACGTGGTTTGCATCTTCACCTAGGCCGCACACAGTGCAAGTACCATCAGCCGGACCGTTACGCTTGGCCACATTATCCGACATGGGCAGCCTATTCCTGAACATTTGCCACATGAAGATTTTAATCTTCAGGGGCAGGCCTGCCTTCCACAGCCCCCTAGCTATATCAAGCGTTGTCCCTTTAGTTAGCTTGTTGTATAAGGACTTAACCGAGAATTTTCGGGAAGCTGTCAAGCTCCATTCTACCGAATCATCGCCCGTCCCTAGATGGTTGGCACCAATTTGATGAACTGGGCCGTCCCATGACTCTCGTTCGGCGTTGGAAAGGGCCCGCATAAAGTGAATCGCTGGAGGGTCAGTACGAGTTGCCTCCCCCACTAAGATGTTGATGTTAGTGGCGATCCGAAATAAGTTGGGGTGACCTTGCCAAAGGGGAGAGGCGCCCAGCCAATGATCCAGCCAAAACCGAGTGGATTGGCCATTGTTAATCTGAAATTTGGCCCCAATAGCAAATGCGGGCCGGACCGCTTGGATCCCTTTCCAAAACACGGAGCCGTTGGCCGAGGCTCTGAAGGGATTCCCATTCGGGAAATACTTGGCTTTTAGTAGCTGAGCCCAGAGACTCGTCTCGTTTTGGGCAAGTCGCCACCACCATTTGGACAGGAGGGCGACGTTCATTAGTTTGGAGTTTAGGATTCCCAATCCTCCAAATAGTTTTGGCCTACAAACAGCCGCCCACTTTACCAGGTGGTATTTCCGCTTGATGCCAGTTCCTTCCCAAAAGAACCGGGATCGCGGTGTGTCTAGCTTAGCGTGCACGCCATCGGCTAGTAAGAACATCCCCATAGTGAATAGGGGAAGGGAAGAGAGGCTCGAGTTAGTTAAAATGAGCCTCGCCGCAGAAGACATAAACCGCCCTTGCCACGGGCTTACCCTATTGGCCACTTTCCCATACAGAGGCTCCCACTCTAAAATCGAGAGTTTGCGGTGAGATATAGGAAGCCCCAGGTACTTAATTGGAAAGCTCCCAAGCTTACAATTAAGTAGATTTGCGACTCGAAAGCTTTGATGGTCGTCCATCCCCATGGTAATGACCTCGCTTTTAAGAAAATTTATTTTGAGTCCGGATAGGATCTCAAAGGCAAGTAACAAAAGCTTAACCGATGCGATACTATGGTCGTCGGGCTTAAACAGAAGCAAGGTATCATCAGCATATTGTAAATGAGTCACACCACCCGGGATGAGGTGTGGGACGAGTCCCTTAACATGACCGGCCTCCCTGGCCTTGGACATCATAGCTGCCAATGCGTCAGCCACAAAGTTAAAGACGAGTGGGAAGATGGGATCGCCCTGTCTTAACCCTTTCCTATTATGGAAAAACTTCCCCATTTCGCCGTTGACAATAATCGAGGTGTTGCCACTCAAGATCAGATGCATGATCCGGTGAACGAACCCTGCCTCAAAACCCTTTTTGAGGAGGACCTCCCGCACGAACTCCCAGTTTACGCGGTCGTATGCTTTTTCAAAATCGAGCTTGAGGATAACGCCCTGTCCACGTGTTCGTTTTAACTCATGGATTATCTCCGTGAGAGCAATAGGCCCTTCAAGAATGTTTCTACCTTTAAGGAAAGCGGTTTGGCTATTATGGATTACTCGTTGGGCAACCGGCGCTAACCTAGAGGCGTAAGCTTTGGCGCATAGCTTGAAAGGGATGTTTATGAGCGTGATCGGACGGAACAACTTGATTGAATCCGCCCCTTTGACCTTGGGGATCAGACAAATCGCCCCATAATTGAGTCTCGAAAGGTCAGCCGTACCAAGGGCAAAGCCGTTAATAATAGCTTGGAAAAGGTCTCTAAGGAGCGGCCAAAACCTTTTGAAAAACTCTACCGGCCAGCCATCCGGGCCTGGAGCCGTGTCGTTCTTCATACCAGCTAGCGCTAAGTCAATCTCTTGAGGCGTAAAGGACACCATTAGGACGTCATTTTCCTGTTGAGACACATGCTCCGCCGGGCCCCATAAGTCTTCCCTAAGACTTAAACCTTTCGCTTCGGCTGTTCCCAACAGCTCTACAAAGAAATCGAAGATGTGCTTAATGATTTCAGATTGGGAAACCAGAGTCCCGTGCTCCGACTGGAGTCTTAGGATTGTACTCTTGCGTTTACGGCCGTTGGCGTACGCGTGGAAGTAACCGGTGTTGGCGTCACCTTTCACGACCCACTTGACGCCGCCCCTACGACGCCAGTACTCCTCCTCCGCTCTAAGGATAGCCAAGACCTGGTTTTCCAGGGAGTAGCAGTGCTCCCATTCATCGCTAGAGAAAGGTCTAACATCGGCCTGCGCGTCAAGACGCGCGATTTCTTCCATAATGCGTTCCCTTTCCCTTTTGGACTCGCTACCATGGTTGGCCCCCCAACCCCTGAGGAAACCCCGCAAGGCCGCAGCCGCAGAGGACCAGAACTCTACTGGTCCTCATTGGCACCCCACCTGGTTACCAATCAAGGTCCAACGGTTCGTGACCAATTGGCAGAAACCCTCGTGTTCGAACCACGCCGTCTCGAAGAAAAATCTACGACTGCGGCGCATACTGTCCTCCCCTGACGACAGAATAAGAGGGACATGATCTGAACCTATGCGCGTCTCGGCCACTAAGGTACAAAGGGGGAACAGGGCCTCCCAATCACTTGAACAGAAAACTCGGTCGAGAACACAGCGAACTGGAGCCCGCTGTTTGTTAGTCCAAGTATATCTTGCACCTGTACGCGCAATTTCCCTAAGAGCAGCGGCCGCAATTGCATTGTTAAAAAGGGACACCCTAGCCCAGTCTATGTTGCCATTGTTCTTGTCCGCCCCCGAGCAGATCAAGTTAAAGTCCCCGCCCACAACAACAGGCAGGTTGGCCGCTCGTTTGGCCCCGACCAGGGTTGTGATTTCCCCCAAGAAATCAGCAGACCTCGCGTGGTCCGCCGGCCCGTATACACTTACAATCACCCAAGTAGCCTGGGATACCCGGTGACGAACTGTAGCTGCAATATAAAACATACCAGGCTCCCACGAAATTACATTGCAAATATCTTTATTACAGCCCATCAGTTGGCCTCCAGAAAAACCCAAGGAAGGGGTCCAGAACCAATCGAAACGCTGGAGAGGATCATACGCCAAAAGATCTCTAAACGTGAAATCAACCTTAATAGTCTCTTGGAGCGCTACAAAGTCTATGTGTTCTTTGGACATATACTCTCTGAGCTGCGTACGCCGCCCCCCATGGCCGCATCCGCGTATATTCCAGAAAATGTACCGCATCAAATAACCCGATTGCACAGGCGAACTCCATGGGAGCTCACCGCCTTGGCCTCACGCTTCCTTGCCGGCGCACGGCTGGAAGAAGGCAAGTCCGAGGCCACCCCGGCCTCGTCTCCCTCGGTGGGCAGAGCGTCTGCACCAGCCCCTACTGGTATTGCGACCTGGCCATCCACGGACTGCTCAGCCGCATAGCGGGCGGCAGCAGCCGCGAGAGCGGCCTGAGCATCTTCACGCGCGCGAACTAAGGAAATGATATCCAAAGGCGAGGAATCTAGCGCTACGCCACTATCGTGAAGAATCTCAGCAAGATGAGCGTCAGAGAAGGCATTCAAGATCTTGAAAGAGGGGGTAGGATTACCTGTCACGTCCATGTTTTTGTCAGCAGCACGGAGCTTGGCGCTTTCCAAAGAGGACATGTCCCCAAGCTTGGCCTTTGCGCGCACGCTAGGAGCCCGGGTCGCCACCGGAGTCGCCCTCGAACGCTTGGCCTTGGACGCCGGCCCTGGCGCTTCCAGAGCCGCTCCTAGCTCACCCCCAGCGCCTCGATCGAACCCGCCGACTCCTTGGCCACCGTCTTGTTCCCTGGCTTCCTCCCTGCTGTCTTCTTGGCCTGCCGACCGGAGCCGCTCGACATGCGCTTGCCCGAGGCCGGGGTAAGGTCCGAATCCACATCGAGAGCGCAGCCCGAGCCCGAGCCCCCACCGCGCGCTGGAGAGGCAGGCAAGGGGCCTGTCTCCTTTGACACCAGCGGCAAGGGCATAGGCACGATTTGAGCTGGCAGGTTGGAGCCGAACTGGTCGAAGGACTGATCCAGGGAGCGGGCAAGGGGGGGGGGAAGCTAACAGCAGTGTCTTGAGTTGCGAGCACACCCAACTTTTCCCAAGTCTCCGTACCAATAGAAGTATCTTGAATGCTATCTTCGGGCTCCTCAGGCAGCTCGCCCATCACCACGTCTTGACCAGCCGGGGCCGCACCCGGACCAGGCGCCTCCTTCTGGGGCACCACAGCCGCAGATTTGGCCACTTTCGCACCATTGGCAGCTTCCTTGGAGGGGATGCCCGCGGATGTCCCAAGCTTGAGCGGCCCGCCCGAACCTTGCTGGCTCTCTGGAGGGGGAGCGGATGGGCCCGCCCCAGGAGCCCTACCACCGTCCCCCAGCCTCCGCGGCAGCCGCTCCAACTCTACCTTGATCTGGTACCCTTCATGATTGAACCATACCTCAACCGAGCCATTAAGTTTTGCCGGCGTCTTGCAAGCCAGTTTCATCCTCACAGGCCCCAACTTTATGAGGGAGAGCTCGTCGACCACGATCGGACGGCCCAACATCTTGAACGCCTCCTTGATTCGCTCAATCTTACGGTGTTTCTCAGGGATCCCGTGGAGCCACACCCAAGCTTCTGGCATCACCATCGGGGGGATCACCTCATGCACCACATCACGCACCCTAGCAATGATGTCATTGATAGAAAGGAACAGCTTGCCACTCGTCCGAGCCATATGCAGGAGATCTGCTGAAGGGAACACCACCATGAAATCATCCTCTCCCACTTGAGTGACTTGCCAGTCCCAGTCCCCCGTGACCATGTGCTTGAGCTCCTGTTTGAGAATCCGCAGGTTCAGACGGCCCGGCTCAGTAGAGAGGATAGCGGCGTTGCCAACAGAGAGCTGTCGTGGTCCCTCGGATTCCTCCTCCTCTTCGAACTGAAGGCAGAAGAAGCCTTCCCCAGAAATTGCGCTTCCCATGATCTGCAAGCAAGGCTGCCGACCCCTCGTCGGGCAGTGCGCAGATGCGTGTCCCTCTTCCTTGCACAGCACACACAAGGGCTGGAACTTGCACTTAGACTGAAAATGACCAAGTCTCCCACACTTGAAGCATTCCACGTCCGGGGCCTCCGGCGCATCCTCCACCGGAATGGGTTCGCCCGCCATGCCCTTCGAACCAGGGGGAGCGACACCGCCAGGGGGTCGGAAGCCGCCCTGGGTCTCTTAGCCAGTGGATCCCCGTGGCCACCACCACAGTTGGGGTGTTCCATCGGCTTACGCTCGAGCTCCCGTCGACGCGCCAACTCCTTCTTCTTCTTCTTCTTTCTCTCCTGCTGCTGGATCCACCAAGGGGGAGGAGGACCCCAATCCCCCTCACGCCCCTCTTGCTCTTGATAGCGCTCAGATCTACCACCTTGCCTCGCGCGCAACTCCTTCTTCGCCTTCTCCCGCAGGTCTCGTTCACGCCGCCGCTCCCCATCCAGGTCCGGGGCCTCCATCGGCCGCTTCTCCGCACACCGGTCGCTCATCACCGCCGCTGCAAACGAAATGGAAAGCGTAGGAGGGGGTGGGACGAATGGATCTGGCGAGGTGAGCCAGGCACCGCACCTCGTTTCTGGTTGCGGGGAACCCTAGCGAGGGACGGGGCAACCACGCCGCAGCCATAAATATGTGCCATGGCTGGGCCTAGGCCTAGGGAGGTCCGGCGCGGGCCTAGCCGAGCCATTCGGCCCAGTAGGAGCCAGGCCACCGCCCCCTGGCGACACACTGGACCCCACGTGGTAACACACGCCCTCGCTGATCGGCCCAGACACGGGGGCCGGCCCACGGCCCACTTGCCCTACCCCGGCCCCAGGCCCAGCAATGCCAACCCTAGCCTGAGGAGAGGCAGAGCCATCCTCCGCCGCCGGCAACCCCGCCGCCGCCTCCTCCGCCACCTGACCGGCGGCCACCAGCGTCGGCAGGCGCGGCCACTCGTCCTCCGAGTCCACCGGAGCGAGCAGCGCGGCCGCCGCCCGCGACCTGATCTCCCGCGCGGCACCACCAGGAGACACTGAGACCCCCCTGGGGGTCAGCGAGGGCTGCCAGGCACGAACTGCGACGACACGTGGCCCCCGGCCACCCGGAGCGAAACGGCGATGCACCCCAGCGGCGCCGCTCCCCTCGGCTTGCGCGAAGGCAACGAAGTCTCCAATCGACAGGCCCGCAGGCGCCGGCCGCCCTGCCTCCGTCGCCAGATCCACGTCGTCCTCATCCTCCGACTCTGCGCTTGCCAATGCCCAAAACCTGCCTCCTACAGACGCCACCGCCGAGCCCGCCTCCGTGACCTGCCGTGTCCTCGCCGGAGAGGAGCCAGCACCACGCCTAACCACCTCCCAACCCTCGTTGGCTGGAGCCCTAGGCGACCAGGGCGAGGCACCCGAGCCGTCGCCAGGACGAGCGCCTAACGGTCCACTCATTTTCAAAACCACACTCCCGATGAAGTCCAAGCTTTCGACTCGGCGTGGAGATTTCCACACAAATAAAATACACTAGAGGCCTTAGAAATATTTCAAGTGTGTTAATTATCCCCTGAAAAAATATAAGTGTTTATAGTGATCTAAACGTTCGTTCTTATATTATGGGGGCAGCTACGCGTCAACCTCCGCCGCATCGCAAGCCATCGGATCTGACACAACCGATAAGCGAAACATCTTCATCTACTTTGCAACAGATGTCTTATTGTGGAGACATTCGCAACAAAGGTTATGTTGTGGTTTTTTTGTACATATGTTGTGTTGCAAAATTATTATTTTGCAACATGGATCGTGTTGCAGATTTTTTTCAACATGGGTCGTGTTGCAGGATTTTCTTGCAACATAGGTTGTCTTGTGGGATCTAGCCTCTAGGGAATCTAGCCCTTAGTCGGTTTGCAACAAGGGATAGTTCCAGAACCTCTTTCTGAAACAATGGACCAGTTACAGAACATTGATATGGAAGATTTGGCTCCGACCGTATGATTAAAAGTCCATCCGACGAATTGTCAAGAAAATTAGTGGCTGGAAGGAAAAATTATTGTCTTCTGGCGGAAAGGAGATCCTGCTCAAGGTTGTGATCCATGTCATACCTACCTATGCAATGTTGGTCTTAAAATTCCTAAAAAAATGTAAAGGAATCATTGACGCGATGGCGCATTTCTGGTGGGGAGACGAGGAGAACCAGAGGAGGATGCACTGGATGGCCTGGTGGGAAATGTGCGTACCTAAAAACCAATGAGGGATGGGATTTCGTGATATTCACTGTTTCAATCTGGCACTGCTCGCCAAACAGGCATGGCGCCTTCTGAATAATCCGGATTCTTTGTGCGCTACAATTCTAAGGGCCAAATACTATCCTGATGGCAATTTGTTAAATTCTAAGCAAAAGAAAGGCTCTTCTTTTACCTGGCAAAGTATTATGGCTGGCATAAATTCTCTGAAACGTGGCTATATTTGGCGTGTGGGGAATGGACAAAATATCAATATTTGGGAAGATGCCTGGATCCCAAATTGTGCTACTAGGAAAGTTGTGACACCTAAGGGGGGACAACTGTTAACTAAGGTGGGTGATCTAATTGATCCTGCTTCGAATACTTGGGATGAAGACCTGATTACACAAACAATGTGGCCCATTGATGTTCAACGGATTCTCTCGATTCCAATCTCGCAACATGATATGCTAGATTTCATTGCTTGGAGTTATACAAAAAATGGTATGTTCTCAGTTCGGTCTGCTTGTTTTGTGGAGTGGGACCATCAGTATGGAAGTAGACTAAGACATTCGAATGGGATGGGGCGAACCACAGTTAATCCTATTTGGAGTAAGATATGGAAGTTATCATGTCCGACAAAAGTTAAATTTTTTATATGGCGTACATTACATGGAACGCTTCCATGCCGGGTTACGCTCGCAAATAGGCATATGAAGGTCACGCCCATTTGTCCTACTTGCTCTGAGGGTTCTGAAGATACAAAGCATATGTTTTTCCTTTGCAGTAGAGCAAAGGAGGTTTGGACAAGGCTGGGGATGGATGATATCATTGATAAAGCTTGCGAGGTTGACCTTGCTGGAGAGGCGGTGTTGGAGTACCTACTACTTCTGCCAGACCAAGAATTGAGGATAATGGGTTAGCACAATGTGCGTGAAATGATTACTGTCTTAGCATGGTATCTATGGTGGGAAAGATGGAAGTTAGTGCACAAGGAGACAACTCAAAATGCACTTCAGATTTCAATGGGGATTCTAGCCCTTACGTCAAACTTCGTAAATGCATCATCCCCCAAGGCTTCTATGAAAAAGGGGGGTTGGTCATGTCCTCCTAGGGGTTTTGTGAAACTTAACGTTGACGCTTCTTTTGACCACGACCTGCTTAGGGGCACGATGGGGGCGGTTTTGAGAGATGAAAAGGTAGGTTTATCGCAGGAGGGAACGGGAAGATTGACTATTGCGCAGATGTGTTGATGGCGGAAGCCTCAGCTCTTAAATTTGGTATAACATTGGCGCAAAGGGCGGGATGTAATCGCCTTATTATTAACTCGAACAACCTGGAGGTGATTGATACCATGAATAACGGAGGACAGTCGGCGGGTGCGGCGGTGGCAATTTTCGACGATTGTTTTCATTATGCTTGTGACTTCGTTGCTACTAGATTCGAACACTGTAATAGAGAAGCAAATAAAGTAGCTCATGATCTTGCGAGTTTAGCTAGATTTTCGTTGATTTCTGATTGGTTTGAGGAACCTTTAAATGAAATTGTAATGATCCTCACAAACGATGTACTTTTTATCTCTAATGAATAAAGTTTCCGTTTATCTCAAAAAAAGTCCATCCGACGGACATGGAGGCGGCGGACGCTCGCACAAGATCGATCGGTTGAAGGGAATCATTTCCCTTATATTATTAAAAAACGAGTAGGCCTTAAAAGTTTGAAATAGTTCACGTGGGTCTTAAATGTGTGTAAGTTGTTTACTGCGGGTCCTAAAAGTATTTCAAGTGTGTTAAATAGGTCCTAAAAGTCACGGGTAAAAATACATATATAGGACATGCGGTGAACGATTTCAAACTTTGAGGACCTACTTGACACACTTGAAGTATTTTTGGGACCTCCAATGTATTTTACTCTTTTTAGACGGTGTGTGTTTCTATCTCAGCTCTCCAGTTAAGGTTGGTCATGGTTAGAGTAACATAGATAGTGCCATGCATGCCACATAAGTAAAAAAGGTGATGTGGCAAGTAATTAAAGAGAAGAGAGATAAATAGAGTAACCTCATATGTTACTATCACATAGCATTTTCCAATGCGAAATGACTCTATGAAGTAATAAACGAAGACATCTATGTTACCACACCTATGACACAACCCACTACTTTCCACTGTGACTAGCCTAACTAAGTTTAACTAGACAATGGCCTCGCGTTGGTGCGGGATGTAAGTGTGTCAAAAGAGACCAACAAACTAAGGAGAAAAGAAAAGTGAAAATAAAAGAAAGAGAAAACGGTAGAAGATGGACTGCATGTAATGTAATTATGGAACCACCTTACCTCGTACGCTCAATTTTATGGTCAAACTTGTGCATGCATGATCTTAATTAGTATTTTGTTGGATGATATATAGTACTTCGTTCATCCCAGTGTAAAGAAGACAATGCAACCTAATCCACTAACACAAAAATATCAGTAAATAATTTATATAAATATATACAGGAATCCGAGGAGAAAGAGAAAGAAAACAACATGACTATTAGGGATTATACTCAAAGATATTACTGCCATACAAATTGCTCATCTCCACCTTGAATGAATTTCTAGCTTTAATCTTTCTCGTATAAAGAGCTTCGCCCATCTTACTGCCACGTATAGTTAGCATCTGGAATGTCGACCTACTTGCGGCAATTTATGGTAGAAATGATACAAATGAAGGTGCGGATGAACCTGGCTTGAAGACTCTTTCACGTACTGTGTAGGGTGGAGTGGTGTCTTAGTAGTGGTGATGCGGTGTTATGACCTGCTCTTAATATTAAGAGATGAAGTGTAGGATCGAAAGTATGTCTAGAGGGGAGGGTGATTAGACTACTTGACCAAATAAAACCTAACATTTTCCCAGTTCTAGTTGTAGGCATATTTTAGCAATTATGCAAGTCAAGTAACACCCTACACATGCAAGTCTAAGAGTATAACAGCGGAAAGTAAGACATAGCACATGTAAGTAAATGGAAGGGTTTGGAGAAGGCAAATGCAATGGGGACACAAAGATTTTTGGTGTGGTTCCGATAGATGGTGCTATCGTACGTCCACGTTGATGGAGACTTCAACCCACCAAAGGTAACGGCTGCGCGAGTCCATGAAGGGCTCCACCCACGAAGGGTCCACGAAGAAGCAACCTTGTCTATCCCACCATGGACATCGTACATGAAGGACTTGCCTCACTCGGATAGATCTTCACGAAGTAGGCGATCTCCTTGCCCTTACAAACTTCTTGGTTCAACTCCACATTATGTCGGAGTATCCCAAGCGACAGCAAACCAATCTAGGAGACACCACTCTCCAAAAGGTAATAGACGGTGTGTTGATGATGAACTCCTTACTCTTGTGCTTCAAATGATAGTTGATATGTCCATTTAATTTGCATCATGCTTTTATGTTGATATTTATTGCATTATGGGTTGTTATTACCTATTTAGGTACAATACTTATGCCTTTTCTCTCTTATTTTATAAGGTTTACATGAAGAGGGAGAATGCCGGCAGCTAGAATTCTAGATTGGAAAAGGAACAAATATTAGAGACCTATTCTGCACAACCCCAAAAGTCGTGAAACTTCACGGAGAATTTGTTGGAATATATAAAAAATATTGGGCGAAGAAAGCACCAGAGGGGGCCCACCTGCCATCCACAAGGGTGGAGGGCACGCCCTACCCCCCTGGGGGCGCCCTCCGGTCTTGTGGTCCACCTGGCAGACCCCCGATGCCCATCTTCTGCTATATGGTGTGTTTTGACCTGGAAAAAATCAAAAGGAAGCTTTCAGGACGAAGCGCCGCCGTCTCGAGGCGGAACTTGGGCAGAACCAATCTAGGGCTCCGGTGGAGCTGTTCTGCCGGGGAAACTTCCCTCCGGAAAGGGGAAATCGAAGCCATCGTCATCACCAACGATCCTCTCATTGAGAGGGGGTCAATCTCCATCAACATCTTCACCAACACCATCTCCTATCAAACCCTAGTTCATATCTAGTATCTGATCTTTGTCTCAAAACCTCAGATTGGTACCTGTGGGTTGCTAGAGTGACAGAAGCTTAAACCCTTGTTTGTGCATTGCTTCGTAAGGGGCTGATTTGGATCCATATGTTTCATGCTATGGTTAGATTTATCTTAATTCTTCTTTCATAGTTGCGGATGCTTGCGAGAGGGGTTAATCATAAGCGGGAGGCTTGTCCAAGGAAGGGAAGCACCCAAGCACCGGTCCACCCACATATCAAATTATCAAAGTAACGAATGCGAATCATATGAGCATGATGAAAACTAACTTGACAACAATTCCCATGTGTCCTCGGGAGCGCTTTGCTTTATATAAGAGTTCATCCAGGCTTCCTTTGCTACAAAAAGAATTGGGCCACCTTGCTGCACCTTGTTTACTTTTGTTACTTGTTACCCGTTACGAATTAACTTGTCACACAACTATCTGCTACCGATAATTTCAGTGCTTGCAGAGAATACCTTGCTGAAAACCGCTTGTCATTTCCTTCTGCTCCTCGTTGGGTTCGACACTCTTACTTATCGAAAGGACTAAAATAGATCCCCTATACTTGTGGGTCATCAATAGTCTCCCCAACACTCAACTCTCTCACAGAGATTTGGCTATGGTGGAAGAAGGATTTGAGTGGAAAGCAACTTGAGAAAGGCTAGAACTCAAGGTACAAATGGTAGGAATGGAATCTCTTGATCTCAACACATGAGTAGGTGATTCTCTATCAGAAAATGAATGGTGGAAGTGTAGGCATGTTCTGATGGCTCTCTTCACTAAGGAAGAAGGGGTGGAGGGGTATATATAGCCTTCACACAAAATCCAACCGTTACACACTTTTGACCTAACTCGGCGGCACCGATCAGGAATCTCGGTGGCACCAACCTGTGTAAAAGATATGAACGTTAGGAATCTCGGTGGGACCGATTGGAACAACTCAGAGGGACCAATGTGCAATGGCTAGGGAAAACCTCATCTCGGTTGCACCGGTTGCATCAACTCGGTGGGACTAAAGTGAAGCAATAAGGCAACAAAGAGTTTGGCAAGTCATCTCGGTGGTACCAATTGCAGTTCTCGGTGGGACCAAAATAATTGCAACTAGCAACAGAGAGTTGGCAAGGCCATCTCGGTGGGACCAGATCTATATTGGTGGATCCGATTTGTTAGGGATTGGCAGTGGCTAAGTGATACGTCTCCAACGTATCTATAATTTATGAAGTATTCATGCCATGTTTACAACAATTTTATATGGTTTTGGTATGATTTGTTCATAACTAACCCGGACTAACACTGTTTTCAGCAGAACTACTGTGGTGTCGTTTTTTGTGCAGAAATAAAAGTTCTTAGAATGGGCTGAAAATTTACGGTGATATTTTATGGACCAAAAGAGACCCCCAAAGCACAAGAGCTGGGCCAGGAAGTGGACGAGGAGGCCACAAGCCCTCTAGGCACGCCCTACCCCCAAGGAGGGTGCTCCGGGCTTGTGGACCCCTCGGGCACCCCCTTGACGTGAGACCGACGCCAAAAATTCTTATAAATACCCAAACCTCCAAAAAGAACTCTAGATCAGAAGTTCCGCCGCCGCAAGCCTCTGTAGCCACAAAAAATCAATCTAGGCCCTGTCCGGCACCCTGTCGGAGGGGGCCATCATCACTGGAGGTGCTACCTCTTGAGCACTGCGTTGGTTTTCCCTTGAAGAGGAAAGGGTGATGCAGCAAAGTAGCGTAAGTATTTCCCTCAGTTTTTGAGAACCAAGGTATCAATCCAGTAGGAGGCTACACGCAAGTCCCTCGCACCTACACAAACAAATAAATCCTCGCAACCAACGCGATAAGGGGTTGTCAATCCCTACACGGTCACTTACGAGAGTGAGATCTGATAGATATGATAGGATAATATTTTTGGTATTTTTATGATAAAGATGCAAAGTAAAATAAAAGCAACAGAAATAACTAAGTGTTGGAGGATTAATATGATGAAGATAGACCGGGGGCCATAGGTTTCACTAGTGGCTTCTCTCAAGAGCATAAGTATTCTACGGTGGGTGAACAAATTACTGTTGAGCAATTGCCAGAATTGAGCATAGTTATGAGAATATCTAGGTATGATCATGTATATAGGCATGACGTCCGAGACAAGTAGACCGACTCCTGCCTGCATCTACTACTATTACTCCACACATCGACCTCTATCCAGCACGCATCTAGAGTATTAAGTTCATAAGAACAGAGTAATGCCTTAAGCAAGATGACATGATGTAGAGGGATAAATTCATGCAATATGATAAAAAACCCATCTTGTCATCCTCGATGGCAACAATAAAATACATGCCTTGCTGCCCCTACTGTCACTGGGAAAGGACACCACAAGATTGAACCCAAAGCTAAGCACTTCTCCCATTGCAAGAAAGATCAATCTAGTAGGCAAACCAAATTGATAATTCTAAGAGACTTGCAAAGATAACCAATCATACATAAAAGAATTCAGAAGATTCAAATATTGTTCATAGATAAACTTGATCATAAACCCACAATTCATCGGTCTCAACAAACACACCGCAAAAGAGGATTACATCGAATAGATCTCCACGAGAGAGGGGGAGAACATTGTATTGAGATCCAAAAAGAGAGAAGAAGCCATCTAGCTACTAACTATGGAACCGAAGGTCTGAGGTAAACTACTCACACTTCATCGGAGAGGCTATGGTGTTGATGTAGAAGCCCTCCGTGATGGATGCCCCCTCCAGCGGAGCTCCGGAACAGATGCCAAGATGGGATCTCGTGGGTATAGAAGGTTGCGGCGGTGGAATTAGGTTTTTGGCTCCGTATCTGATCGTTTGGGGGTACGTAGGTATATATAGGAGGAAGAAGTACGCCAGTGGAGCAACAGGGGGCCCACGAGGGTGGAGGGCGCGCCCTAGGGGAGTAGGCGCGCCCCCTACCTCGTGGCTTCCCTGTTGGTTGCTTGACGTAGGGTCCAAGTCTCCTGGATCATGTTCGTTCCGAAAATCACGTTCTCGAAGGTTTCATTCCGTTTGGACTCCGTTTGATATTCTTTTTCTGCGAAACTCTGAAATAGGCAAAAAACAACAATTCTGGGCTAGGCCTCCGGTTAATAGGTTAGTCCCAAAAACAATATAAAAGTGAATAATAAAGCCCAATAATGTCCAAAACAGAAGATAATATAGCATGGAGCAATCAAAAATTATAGATATGTTGGAGACGTATCAAGCATCCCCAAGCTTAATTCCTGCTCGTCCTCGAGTAGGTAAATGATAAAAACAGAATTTTTGATGCGGAGTGCTACTTGGCATAATTTTAATGTAATTCTTCTTAATTGTGGTATGAATATTCAGATCTGAAAGATTCAAAACAAAAGTTCATATTGACATAAAAATAATAATACTTCAAGCATACTAACTAAGCAATTATGTCTTCTCAAAATAACATGGCCAAAGAAAGTTATCCCTACAAAATCATATAGTCTGGCTATGCTCTATTTTCACCACACAAAATATTTAAATCATGCACAACCCCGATGACAAGCCAAGCAATTGTTTCATACTTTTGACGTTCTCAAACTTTTTCAATCTTCACGCAATGCATGAGCGTGAGCCATGGACATAGCACTATATGTGGAATAGAATGGTGGTTGTGGAGAAGACAAAAAGGAGAAGATAGTCTCACATCAACTAGGCGTATCAACGGTCTATGGAGATGCCCATCAATAGATATCAATGTGAGTGAGTAGGGATTGCCATGCAACGGATGCACTAGAGCTATAAGTATATGAAGGATCAACAAAAGAAACTAAGTGGGTGTGCATCCAACTCGCTTGCTCACGAAGACCTAGGGCATTTTGAGGTAGCCCATCATTGGAATATACAAGCCAAGTTCTATAATGAAAAATTCCCACTAGTATATGAAAGTAATATCATAGGAGACTCTCTATCATGAAGATTATGGTGCTACTTTGAAGCACAAGTGTGGTAAAAGGATAGTAACATTGTCCCTTCTCTCTTTTTCTCTCATTTTTTTTATTTGGGCCTTTTTTATGGCCTCTTTTTTTTCGTCCGGAGTCTCATCCCGACTTGTGGGGGAATCATAGTCTCCATCATCCTTTCCTCACTTGGGACAATGATCTAAAAATGATGATCATCACACTTTTATTTTCTTTACAACTCAACAATTACAACTCGATACTTAGAACAAAATATGACTCTATATGAATGCCTCCGGTGGTGTACCAGGATATGCAATGAATCAAGAGTGACATGTATGAAAGAATTACGAACGGTGGCTTTGCCACAAATACAATGTCAACTACATGATCATGCAAAGCAATATGACAATGATGAAGCGTGTCATAATAAACGGAACGATGGTATGTTGCATGGCAATATATCTCGGAATGGCTATGGAAATGCCATGATAGGTAGGTATGGTGGCTTTTTTGAGGAAGGTATATGGTGGGTGTATGATACCGGCAAAAAGTGCACGGTATTAGAGAGGCTAGCAATGGTGGAAGGAAGAAGGGTGCGTATAATCCATGGACTCAACATTAGTCATAAAGAACTCATATACTTATTGCGAAAATCTACAAGTTATCAAAGCAAAGTATTATGCGCATGCTCCTAGGGGGATAGATTGGTAGGAAAAGACCATCGCTCGTCCCCGACCGCCACTCATAAGGAAGACAATCAATAAATAAATCATGCTCCGACTTCATCACATAACGGTTCACCATACGTGCATGCTACGGGAATCACAAACTTTAACACAAGTATTTCTCAAATTCACAACTACTCAACTAGCATGACTCTAATATCACCATCTTCATATCTCAAAACCATTATCAAGCATCAAACTTCTCATAGTATTCAACACACTCATAAGAAAGTTTTTACTATTCTTCAATACCTAGCATATTAGGATTATTTAAGCAAATTACCATGCTATTTAAGACTCTCAAAATAATCTAAGTGAAGCATGAGAGAACAATAGTTTTTATAAAACAAAATCACCACCGTGCTCTAAAAGATATAAGTGAAGCACTAGAGCAAAAACTATATAACTCAAAAGATATAAGTGAAGCACATAGAGTATTCTAATAATTTCCGAATCGTGTGTGACTCTCTCAAAAGGTGTGTACAGCAAGGATGATTGTGGTAAACTAAAAAGCAAAGACTCAATTCATACAAGACGCTCTAAGCAAAACACATATCATGTGGTGAATAAAAATATAGCTCCAAGTAAAGTTACCGATGGAAGTAGACGAAAGAGGGGATGTCTTCCGGGGCATCCCCAAGCTTTGGCTTTTTGGTGTCCTTAGATTATATTGGGGGTGCCATGGGCATCCCCAAGCTTAGGCTCTTACCACTCCTTGTTCCATAATCCATCAAATCTTTCACCCAAAACTTGAAAACTTCACAACACAAAACTCAGCAGAAAATCTCGTGAGCTCCGTTAGCGAAAGAAAACAAAAGACCACTTCAAGGTACTATAATGAACTCATTCTTTATTTATATTGGTGTTAAACCTACTGTATTCCAACTTCTCCCACTACAAAAAAATACAGTTCCGTGATGATACGTGTTGGTCACAGTAGGTCGCGTTTTTTGTCATGCATGTACATCCATGACAAATTTATGACAGAATCAAGATAGTCATACCTGTGCTGTCGTAGAAGTGTTCCATGACATTACCAAAATTATCATCACGGAAGTGTCCACTTCCATGATGATAAATCGCGCGTCACAGAAGTGCTTTCGTCAAGGGTGACCGACACGTGGCATCCACCGTAACGGAACGTCGTTAAGCTATCGGGTCGGGTTTTGGATCCGATAACCCGTTAACAGCCTCGACCAATGGGGATTTTCCACGTGTAAAATCATCATTGGCTAGAGGAAACACGTGTCGGCTCATCATTGGGACAGATGTCATCCACTCACTGGACAGAAGGCGCCTATGATACGTCGACACGTGGCATGGCCCAATAGTGGCCCATTCCTGTGAAAAGGCCGGCCCGTTTGACTTGGTCAAAAGCTGGCGGGCCGGCCCATGGAAAGCCTGTTAACGGCCTGTTCGCATATAGCCCATTTACAGCCCGCTAACCCAAGGCCCATTACGCCCTATCCGAATTAGGCCCAATAGCGTCATCTGGGCCATCCAATATGATTCCAGCCCGTTTTCACTTCTGGCCCATGTATAGCCCATGACGTCTTTCGGCCCATATGAGGCCCTTTGTAACTGTTGGCCCATTAGCGGCCCGTGCTGAAACTGGCCCGTAATGAACAGTGCATTACTTTACACCCATTAACGGCCCGTGGTGAAATTGGCCCGTAATGAACAGTGTATCACTTTATACCCATTAACGGCCCGTTATTCCGTTGGGCCGTTTCTAGCGCAAGTTAACTTTTGGCCTTCTGAGGGCCCATTTATTCTTGGGCTCATTTGCAGCATTCGGTTACTTACGGCCCGTTACTGTCATTTTCTGCTTGTGGGCCAAATTCAGCCCGTCGTTACAGTCGGCCCGTTTGTGGACCGTTAGTCTGTTGGGCCATTTTCATAGCATCACCAAATACGGCCTATTAACGATGGCCCGTTATGGTCGGCCCATGAACGGACGATTCCAACTCTAGCCCGTTTACGGCCATAATGCGGTCTGTTTGGCCCATGTTTGGCCAATCGATCATACGGCCCGTATAAGGCCCATTGATGACACGGCCCGCAGAAGGCCCATTGTTTGTACGGCCCGTAGAAGGCCCACTGTTTCTACGGCCAGTAGGAGGCCCAGTGTCACTACAGTAAATATTAGCCCATGGTTATTGTGGCCTAGTTTTAAAAAATAGGTTATTGCAGCCACTAGCTAACCGCGAAAAAAGAACTGCAATTACTACAAGCAAACAAATAAACAAGACAACAAGGAAATAAATAAGCAAGCAACTAAGCTAGGCTATCACGACTATTACACATATTACATCCACTTGGCATCAAAGTTCGCCACCAGTGCAAATATAGGGAACAAAGCAACATATCATATACACTGTTGTCAAAGTTGGCGACCAGCGCAAATAAACGCCGCAGCAAAACAAATCCAGAACTGAAACCACTTCAGAAGATCTCAAGAAACAATATCCTGGGTACCCATAATGCTGGCAAGATGCTTAGCAAGCTTATTAACTTTCTCTTGTTTGGCGCTTAAATCCTCCAGTGCTTGCTATTGCACCAGAAAATATGCATCTGAATTATGCAGGGACTTCCTCAGTCCTTCAGCTTCCTGTCGCAGCACATCTGATCGATGTCTTTCAACTTGAAGTTGAGACTCAAGAAGACGAACTGATTCAGGCAGCGAGTTCGAAGAGCTTGTGCCAGCAGTAGTGGCCAGTAACTCGAACACTACATCAAGACAGGACTTTTGGGTTCCCTCACTGTCGTCAAGATAGTTTTTATCAGCTTTCTTGGAGACCAACAGGGATGTCTCACTATCTTGAACCTTATCTGCATTACTTCCTTTACCATTGGATAACGCGGTACTGTTCTCCAATATTTTGTCCGCATTCTAAAAGAGAAACAAGCAGACACATCACATGTTTACCATGTTGTATATGAAACTCATTTTGGTAAATGAGTTCAGTAGTAAAGTGGACAGGATAACAGCATGAAACAAACATATATCTATGTACCATGGTCACTTTATGGTCTATATCATTCTAGTTTTTGTTGCCAAATCAAGATAGAGACATAGTTCAAATAATATTTGTTCAAGACAAAGTAGAATAGACAGAATATAAGTGTGGGTAACTATAGAGCAATAACAACACTTGTAATGTGCATGACATGAGAACATAACTGTTTATTCAATTGAAACTGAAATCAACATAGAGCAGGTTACAACAGCAAACCAGTTAAAGAAACAGGTTTAAAACATACCTGTTGGGCCATTGGAGTTTCAATTCCATCCTTCAAATTTGAAAATAGTTGGTATGAGTAAATACAGTAATGCAAGAGCAAAGGAGTATGAACCATAGCTACAGAACCTGACCTGAGAACAAATCTTCTTCTCCTTTAAGCGTTGAGTTGGGATTCGGAGTGGTGGTCCTCGTGCTTTGGGCACTGCAGTTCCCTTACTAACTGCTCGTGTTTGGGTGCTCTGTGGTGGAGACGGTGCTGTGTCAACTGGAACTGGGTTACTATCCGCCGGGGTTGGGGTTAGAAGGGGTGTAGCTGGTTCTCTGTCCAGCTGGGTAGGGGTACAATCTGCGAGAGTCTGGGTTATGTGTGGTGGCTCTGGTCCTTGGGCAAGTACAACCGTGGTTCTATCTGCATCAACTGGTAGCACTATCTTTTCTGAAGACCGTGTTGTTACTCCCTTAGATACTGCCATCACGCTCTCCAATTCAAATGGCTGATAAACAAGAAAAGTAATTGAAAGTATAGACATTGTATGATAGACAGGTGCAATGGATAGTGGGGAATAAAAGAGGGCATGAAATGATTCATATTTATGTTGTCTAACAAAATAGGATAGCATGACACAATTTCACATATATGATGGCTAACTAAACAGGATAACATGACACAATGTCACATTATGATGGCTAACTAAAAAAGATGGAAAGACATAGTTCAAAATATGAGACTATGTAAACAGGATGACATGACATAACTATATAATGTGTTTATTAAATAGGTTGGCATGCCATAATTCACATACATTCACGGATAGAATGCCATAATTCAAAATATGATGACTGTAAACACTAAACAGGATGAGATGATATAACTATATGATGTCTTTATTAAATGGGTTGCCATGCCATAATTCAGATAGATGATGTGTATGTACTATGTAAACATGATGGCATGATATAGTTCAAATATATGATTTATATAGTAAGCAAGTAAGAAGATGGCAATCCATATATGATGTAAAAACTAAGCAATGCAAGACAACATGCATGACATGGGTAATATAACCCTGCCAAGTTTGAGCATAGACCTCAGGGGGGAAATAGGACTGGTCATCAGTCTCTGAATCCTCCTCTGAGGAGCTCTCTGTAACCAGCAAGATGTCGGCTTCAGCAGGTAGCATTGTCTGCTCTGAATACCTTGTTTTTACTCCAGATACTTCCATCACCGCTTCAAATGGCTGATGCACAGGAAGAGTAGTTGGATATACAAACGTTGTCGACAAATGGAACACGTAATACAAAAAAATGATAGCATGATATAATTCACATACATGATGATTGGCTAAACAGCATGGCATTGCATAATTCACATATATAATGCCTTTGCAACAAGATAGCATTGTATAATTAACATATATAATGTCTTGCAACAAGATGGCAATGCATAATTCACATATATGGTAATTAGACACTGAACAGGTGGCATTCACACAAAGCATGTCTAAACTAATCAAATGACATAGAAATGCAAGACACCATACGCACGATATGAGCAACATAACCCTGCCAAGTTAGAGCATACACCTCGGGGTGGGGGGAATAGGACTGGTCATCTGTCTCTGAATCCTCCTCTGAGGAGCTATCCGTAACCAGCGAGATATGCGCTTCGTCAGATAGCATAGTCTGCTCTGAAGACCTTGTTTTCACTCCATAATTTGCCATCACCGTGTCAAATGGCTGATGCACACGAAGAGCAGTTGAATGTACTAACATTGTTGACAAATGTAATATGTAACGAAAAAAAGGATGGCCTGATATAATTTACATATAAGATGACTGGCTAAGCAGGATGGCATTGCAAAATTCACATATATGATGCCTGGCTAAACAAGATGGCGTTGCATAATTCACATAAACGATGAATAAACTAAACAGATGGCATTCGCACAAAGGATGTCTAAACTAAGCAGATGACATATTTGATGTATAAAGTAAGCAATGCAAGACACCATATGCATGATATAACCAACATCAGCATGCCAAGTTAGAGCGAAGACCTTAGGGGGTAAATAGGAGTTGTCTTCTCCTTCTGAATCCCCCTCAGAACAGATATCTTCCTCTCGATTACAATCCGAAATGCGTGGAGGGGGGCTGCCTTTGCGCCTACCATGGAGCGACGTCTACATTAAATTTTGTTGCCACGCAAGGCTCGTCTCTTTTGCTCTACATGTTCAGTTCCATTGTTTACAATAACTGTCATGCATAGGAATAAAACATAGTGAGATTATGTAAGGAGTGCATGCAGAAATCCAGAGTGATGGTAGCAACCTGTGGATAGACCCAAAACCAATAATAGCAGGCAAATAATGGCTTCTTTACTGTTTGTTTTCCACCCAACATGAAACTCATAGTAGACACCGGAGATTAACCAGATAGTAGATAGATACTATTGATAGCGGCCACGATATGTACCCCACAACCATTTAAAAACTCAAGTTTGACCATTAGTTTGGAGCTGACTCAGAGTCTAATCGATGAACATGACGATAAAGTAGCATGTAATATTAAGCGATGCATAACGTAAGCAGACACGAAAGAGTGCGACCTCTCTTGCGGACCCGTGTAGTCCTCGAGGTCATCTGCTCGGTTGATGATGGTAATGCAGTTTTTATGGCTGCCAGCGGCGGGGAAGAAGATCTGAGGCGGCGAAAGACAGTCTGGAGGCCGGATCCCTGCTGTGCTGGACCCTTCTGTCGTTGGAGCAGCTGAGCTGGGGTGGACGACGGCGCAACAGGAGCGGGACAAACCACACAAGGTTTTCTTTGACAACTATCTGTAAGAGAAGTAATTCTATAAGGGCTCGTTTGAATTGGAGGATTCCAACAATGCAGGGATAGGAAATAGACAGGAATAGGATAGGAATGCACGTGCAAAACAGAGAATTTAAAAACATAGGATTTCTGCCAACCTGGGTGTTTGATTCACAACAATTGGAAGATCACAGGATGCAAAGAAGCATGGTGAGATTAAGTCAAACCACAAGAAAATGTACGGTTATAATGCTATTATGCTACTATCTCTTAGTCTTGTGCTTCATGAATAGGAATTTGAAAAGGAGGACAAGTGAAAATTAAAATTCCTACGTTTTTTCTTTCAAGGAGACACTAAAGGAACAAATCCGTGTGCTCAGTGGACAATATATATAACATGTAGAGTAAAAAAGAGATGCAACAAGTGTACAACCTCTTTGGCGAAGCCATGTCGATCTCAGCGTGATTGGGTTGGCCGGTGAGGATGCTCCGGCTGACTTTGCTGTCGGAGGAGGGGAAGAAGATCTTAGGCGTCTGGAGATGGAGCCCGAGGTACTGCTCCGCTGTGATGGAGGGTTTCGTCGTTGGAGCAGCTCCGGTGAGTTGTACGACGCCGAGGCTGAAGCAGGACAAGAGAGACAACGAACAACGTTAACCTGAGTGGAATTCTAATAGCATCTCCAATACATGACGTAAAATACATAACCACAAAGTGCTAGATGTAAAATACATCAGCCGCTCATCTCTGAACTTAACTGTCGAAACTGAACTTAACTGTCGAAACTGAATTTTGCTGTCGAAACTAAATTTTGCTGTCGAAACTGAACGCACTAGCAAGGTGAGGCTACACGTCGGTCGACTGACTTTTTCATCTCTGGTCAGTCGATTTTGCAGCCGTTGGATACGAAATCAAGGGCCTGCGGTTCATCTTCGACCTCCACCCCCCTGAGCCGCCAGCCACCACCGGCCAAACAGCAGCCCCCCGCCGCCCGCGGCCGGCGGTGCGCCGCCCCGCCCGCCCCGAAAACACTCCCCATCGCCGGTCCGCCGCCGCCCCGGCCATCCCTCTAGGCCCCCCCCCGTGCCGAGCTTTTTCTCCGGCGATCCCCACGCCACTGCCCCGCCACCGCCGGCGACCACCGCCCCCATCCTGAACCCTAATATAGAGAGGGGGTACCTCTCCGGCGAGCCCCCCTCCCCGCTGCGGCTGGTTCTTCCTTCACCCCGGCGAGCCCCCCACCCCCCTGAAAATCGATTAACCCAAAAGTCGATTCAGTCGACTGAAGTGTAGCTAAATCAGAGCAGCATCGCAAGCAAGAGCAAGAGCGAGAGCAGCAGCGCGAGCAAGAGCAATAGCAAGAGCAGACCAGGCAGGGGACCGAGAGCAAGTGCAGAGCAGCAGCGCGAGCGAGAGCTAAAGCAGCAGCAGCTCCTACTGATGTGGACGTCGCCGCCGAGGGAGCAACGCCGTGGAGGAAGTGGCCGGCGACGCCGCCGTGGATGGAGCCGCGCCGTGTCGGCTCGGGACCGAGCGCCGGCAGCACCGTGAGATCGAATCAAGAAGAAAATGCGGCGATTAGTGTACAACCTCTTTGGTGGCGTCGATTAGGCCGCAGCTTCATCCGAGGAAACGGTGATGATGATGCTCTTCCGGTGGTGCAGGTGAAGACGGCGGTGTGGGAATGGAGGTGGCGCGAAAGACGAGGGGAACGTCGGGGCAGCTCCTTGGAGGTGGAGGACGGGGTGGCTGAACCGGCGGGACGATGAGATCGATGATGGATCCTCATCCGGTACGGTGGATGAGGGACGTCAAGGTGTTGCTGTGGACGACGTCGTCGGGGAAGAGGCTCTAGCTGGGTGGCAGACGGAGCAGGGTGTGGGGTTTTGTCGCGGGTTTTCCCGTCCTCAGTGTACGAATGGGTGGGAGGATGGGATGGCAGTGGGGAACCATGGCTTAGAGACGCGCTTGTCCGAAATGTGGGGTAAGTTATGAAAGTACCCCCACTGATTTGAGGCGGTTCTTTCGGTTCAGGGGTACCACGGGCATTTCACGTGTCGGGATTTCACAGGAGGTGGGAGTTTTCGCGCGCGTTGTAATTTTGAAATAGCAAGGCGCGGGTTGAGATGGAGGGAGTTGTCGGAGCACAACAAGACAAAGATATATCTTAAATATTTTGGGCTAACAAGGCGCGGGTTGAAATTTCCGGACAAGCCTAACGTGTACTGTACCAAATCAATGCGCACTACAAATGTCATTCAAAACTTTGAATTCATGTTATGTTCAATTAAAATATTTCGCTACGTGTATAATGCATGCAACCTACTACTCAAATGAACGTTTTAGTGCATTCCAAACGTATATACTGCCGCTTCAATATGAACTAAATGTGAATTCGTTTCTCTATTTGAATAATATCTACAGTAATGATTGTTGTGAAGTCAAAGCATTTGAATTCGTTTCTCTGTTTTAATAAGATCTACAATCATCATTATTGTCAAGTTAAACCATCGTTTGTGTATTATCTTCACAGCACAGCACATGATTAGTCTCGAGTTACATATGAACTATGTGTACTATATGAACTTGAACTAGATTTTTTGAATCCACTTTATTTTGATTTCAAATCACATTACATTTCTAGCTCTAGCTAGATCTTCATAATCTAAACCATGTCTCATATGTATAATGTGTTTATCACATTATGTATGGTGCCCCGCCCCCTACGCCTACAAGTATTTAGATGTGAGTTGCAAACACCACACATTACCACAAATTCAAATAAAATGTGAGAATGTTCGATATATAGTATTGTTTAGGTTGTTCGATATTTAGTTGTAAGCTGCAAACGCCACACATTATCACAAATTCAAATAAAATGTGAGATTGTTTGATGTATAGTATGGTTTAGATTGTTCGGCATTTAGCTGTGAGTTGCAAACGCCATGCATTATCACATTATGGTATAACATGTGCACAACACGTGTATCACCGCTATATTCATGCATGCAATGTTTAAAACACTATGATCTCCTATTCAAATATATGAATCCGCTTTCATATCAAATTATGATCTTTGTTAGTCTCTTACACCCACACAATTCTCTAACCTTTGCAGCTACCACTAACTTTCTCTCGTGCATGCACACACCCTCCTCGCCCTCCCCCTCCCTCGGCATTCTATCCACCGGGCACATTCATTTTTTCTTTAGGTCGTTCTCCCAGAGTCTCCACAACTCCTTTCCGACACACACCGATCGATAAACCTCTCTAGCGATGCCTGCCTACAACATACACACACACACCTTCAATCTCCTCCTTTATGCTCCATTCTCTCTGTCTATCCGTCTCGCTGGGCCTTATTTGCCTCTAACAAATGGACGTACACCGACCGATCTCTCGCTATACATATAGCTAGCTAGGTCCTTATAACTCGTTTTTACCCACACGTCAATCGATCTACCTCATTAGTTGTGTCTCTCCTTTCCTCCGACAAACAACAATTGATCTACCGATCTAGTTAGGTTTGCTTACCAAACACATGGTTCCCTTCATCATCCATGGATGCGTCCCGACATATCTATCACGCACAGGCACACACAGAAACACATCCCCACTCTTATTGATAACATTGCAGTTCCACCCTCAGTTTGTCTAGTAGGCCTCTCCCACCATCTTCGAGAAGCAACTCCATCACCCATCCAGCACTCCCTCCCTCTCCCTCCCTCTCTCTCTCCTCTCTCTCTGTCCCATCATATTTCCCGTCCTTCAGTTATGTATGGATGTCGACCGATCTCCCTCAAGACATAGCTGGGTCTCTCCTTCTCAACACATATACGAGTCATTCTACCTCTATAGTTAGGCCTCTGCCTACCCCTCCCCCCACCCCCCTCCCCCCACACACACTGATACATCGAGCGCTCTAGTCATGTCTCCCTGCCACACACAAACTTGACATGTGCCATCTAACGTTCCGGTAGGCCAGTCGCCCTATATCTTTGACTTGCACACACACACAATTTCGATGGCTCTCTTCATCGATCTCGCACCCACCCACTTGATCCTCTCTTCGACTCTATCGATAGCTATGACCGCTCCCTCTCTTCTCGTGGATTACTCGACCCTCTATGTATGATATGGATAGGCCTCCATTTCACACACATTGCATGCAAAATTTTGTTTGAGATGTCATCGACACATATTCTCACAAATAATTCACGAAATCAACCCCCCACCCCAAAACAAAAAACACTCACGAACGCGGTTTGTATCTCTCTCTCACACACACACACGTAGGTGGGGGACGTGCACGAAGAGAAGAGGTGCATGCACGACGCACGTACTCCCGTCTCTTTCCCAACCACACCCGCGCGGGTACATGGTGGAGCTCATTTCTGTACGAAAAAGGCAGCCCACGTGGTAATTTGGCACGTGTACTGGCTGTCCACTTGGTGGAGGGAGGATCGTCTACCACGGGTGAACAAACAAATTGCGACTTGACGTGTTATGTTAAAAAAGAGGCAAACCATGTGGGGCCTACCTTAGAGGCAAGGCTCTATACACTGGAGTACTTTTGATGTGTCCCGTCAACTCGCAGAACGAGGAGAAGCTTGCTTAGTACGCCGTCTCCCCCGCCCACGGGCGCGGTGGCTCGCAGGATGAGGTGAAGCTTGCTCCGCCTTACGCCCGCTCCCTCGCCCATGCGCGCGGTGGATCGCAGGACGAGGAGAAAAATTTACTACTCCCTCCGTTTACTCCTCGTCCCTACTACCTTGGTTATAGAGATTATATCATATTGTTTGGAATATATATGTCCTTTAGTAGATTTCAATATGAACTACTAGTACATACTCCAAACACTGATGTATATAGACGTATTTAGAGTGTAGATTCACTCATTTTGCTCTGTATGTAGCACTCTCCCTCGCCCCTCGACCCTCGCCCACGTGGTGGACGTGCAGCAATTCATTTGGTCTCATATAGCCAGAACGATATATACTGCACTACGCAAGGTTAATATTTTGGAGATGCCAAGCGCAAGGTTATAGGAGAACAAGTAGTAGGTGCCACGTCATTTATAAATAAAGTTTTTTTTCTTCAGTGGCACGTACGCAATATGATAGGTTCATATGGAGAGAAAAGGAAACCGCTCCACTATATACATAGTCAGGACGGGCCAGCCTACACGGTTGCTTGCTGGGGTTGCTCTCTTCACACTCTCTCGCACAAAACGACTGTGGCCACATCTCTAACATCCCGGCGGATCACGCCCGCTTGGGGAAGGGGTGGATGCTTAGTGTAGATGCGGTCGCCGTCGCCGACGGCGAAAACCCACTGTCAGCACGTCCCGATCAGGGGTCCCCGCCATTCTCTCTCACAAAGCCGGTGAGGTTGCCTTCGTCCCTTGCTCACTGCCGCGACGTGGGCAGTTGCCGCCTACCGCCGCCCTCCTCAAGGTTGAGCTACGTCCCTCAGGTACAACTCCCTTTACAGCCGGCTTGCACCACTGCTCCAGCTGCCCACATCACTCCCTGTGGATATTTCTCTACTTCTTTTCCCCGCACATACCTCTACTGGCTTCTACGTACTGTATTTGTGATGAGTTTATGTCTCATCAACTAGTCCCAGTAATGTTATTCTAATCACGCTTCTTCAATTTCTTTGCCACAGGGATGCTCATCTCGATTTTGGTGAAACTGCACAAAATGATCCGATGGTCAAAAGGTTGCAAACTTCATTTATTAGGAAGCTCGAACGTTGCCAGCAAGTTGAAGCCTGGTCAGGGTTCACGGTTCAAGGGCTAGGGACTGCATGGATCATTTTTTTCTTTAGCTGCCTCTGTTCCAAAATAAGTGTCAACTTTAGTAGTAGTACAACTTTGTACTAAAGTTTGCACAAAGTTGAGACACTTATTTTGGAACGGAGGGAGTACATATTTGCTATGATCTGTCAATCATTGAGATGCAATAGCATGCATGTTAGTCTCCTTTGTATTTGATGAAATGTTGCAACGGGCAACCTTGGACGCAAGATACATGTAACAGAAGCTGGAAGCTTCATAGAATTCTACAAATTTATCTCGCTGACAAATTACAGTACGTACTATACTAGTACTTCCTCCGTTCCTAAATATAAGTCTTTGTAGAGATTTCACCATGAACCACATGCGGATGTATATAGATGCATTTAAGTGTAGATTCATTCATTTTGTTCTGTATGTAGTGGAATCTCTACAAAGACTTATCTACTAGTAATAGCTAGCCCCCAATACTAGGAATTCTCTATCCTCTCCTTGAGCCACATCATCAAAATTGATGTAGCCGTTAGATGAAGTAAATCAGTCCATAATAGCCGTCTGATCTAGACATTGAGAGGCTCCGCACTAAGCCACATGCAAGCATGCAGAAATACCGTGGCACATGCATGTGAGTGGGTTTTAAATCACATCAACATGTCTGCATGCAAGCATGCACCGGTAGCATGCATGTAAGTGAGCTTTTAAGTCCCATTAACATGTCAAAAAGAAAAATATAATCCCATTATGCAGTAGGAGTTGGCTGATCTTTTTTCCTTACGTGGGATGATCTAAATGATGATGGGAGTTTATTTAGTTTGGCTACCACATTTGTCATGCGGTTATAGAGTTTTTTTAGTTCTATGAAATCGATAATTTTGCGCAGAGAGATATACCGCTGTTCCGCGGCAACGCGCGGGGACTCATCTAGTAATATTTAGGAACGGAGGGAGTACTATGTAAAGAGTTAGGTGTCGCACGGTGATAGTGTGAGGTGGGCCATGTAATCACTGAGCCTGCGTGTTTTCACTGCTCTTGCACGCCTCCGCTGTAAGAATGGAGAAAATTGTAATCTAGTAGTAGTACCTCCTTTCGCCGAAAGCGTGGGACATCCAACAGTCCTACCACCTCAGTAATAAAGACCAATGAGCCGTCAAATCACATAGACCCAGCAGTAAGTTGGACGGACGAAGCAACCATCACTCTTGTGCCAGTGAGAGGTCGCGTCCGCTCTGCCCGGGCATGAATGCGGCACCGATTCTTTGGAGCGGCGCTGACCGTTTTGGGCGGGAAGCGCGCGCGGGCGATGGAGGGGCTTTGGGTGGGCCAGGGTGGTCAGGAGCGGGCGTGGCAGCTGTCCGCATGTCCCTATCGGACACGCCCGGAAACGAGAGGATGCACCAACTCTCGCGGCTAAAATCGTACACTACACAACATCTCTCTGTAGGAGTAGGTCGATCTGTCGCTCTCTCTAACACACACATGCTGTTAAACACACACACACACACACACGCACGCACCTTCGTCCCGTTGCACCTTCTAACGTGACTTATTACACCTAGACGGAGGGAGTAGTAAGTATACAAGATACGGTGGCACACTGACTTAAGTCGAATACAAGTGCCCAAAATTTGTGTGCATGTTATAATAAGGATTCACTTAAAATAGTACGTGAGCGAACAGAGGGATCAATTGGACAGTGTTCCCGAGCAGTAGCGAGATGTGTGAGGTAAGATACACCGCTGGCGCTTTTAATTTTTCTTATTAATTTGTTTGTTTCACCCTCTGACTGGTGGGACCCAACGTACTACGTGGAGAGAGGTAAGGTGACTAAGGCTGCATTATTTCTGCACCACTGTGGATAGTCTTACCACCAAAGCCACATGACACGATTATGATTGAAATCCCAATGACTCCCACACACACAAAAAAACACGGCATGCTTGTCACACGAATGCAGGAATGTATAAAAGGTTATTTCCCTCTCGTTGAACATAACGGGAGGGTTGTGTAGCTGGTTAGCCTGTTCGCTCATCAAACTTGAGGTCTCGGGTTCGATAACTACACTTGAGCATAATTTGTGCCAGGAGGATTCTTTGACTGGTCAAAATGTTTTCTAGGGTTTGCACGCTTCACACTCTCTCTCCAGTATATATATACACGCTGGAGCCTCAGCGCTTGTAGTTGCTCTCTTCACACTCTCTCGCCCTCTCCCGCTGGAGCCTCAGCGCTTGTAGTTGCTCTCTTCACACTCTCTCGCCCTCTCCAGATCTAAACAGGACTTCGTTGGCCTCTCTCTCCCCTCACTGCTGCTCAAAGAGCCGGCAGGATCCGTCCGCCGGGAAGGGAAGGAGGCTTAACGCTGTCGCCGTCGGCGAGGGACTACCGGCGCAGCTGTTCACTTTCCACCAGCGGCGGCGCGGGAGGGCCTCCGACCCCTTCTTCTTCGCCGTCGTCCCGTCGCCCACCGAACCACGCCCCAAGAACCTTAAGGTATAATTTACTTACTCCACATGCATTGCTCTAGCTGCATGTATACCATGAATCTAGGACGTGGTTCAAAGAGGAAAGGAGTGGGGGAAAGTAGTGGGAAAAGTTGTATATAGCATGAATCTAGGACGTGGTTCAAAGAGGAAATGAAGGGGGAAAGTTGTATAGCATGAATCTAGGACGTGGTTCAAAGAGGAAAGGAATGGGGGAAAGTAGTGGGGAAAGTTGTATCGCATAAATCTAGGACGTGGTTCAAAGAGGAAAGGAAGGGGCGAAAGTACTAGTTCAAAAAGGAAAGGAAGGGACAAGGCTGTAGAGTTTGAGCAGGACTAGATTTGCTGCGCTCACATAGGGAAAGGTGTCTAAAGATAACAAAACTCGGACCAACACAAATATGCTCCTTGGTTGTTTGTTCTTTGTTGCAATAGACTGTGCATGACCACAGTACATCGGTAGATGCACATGGTGCTGGTGCGTCCACTGTCCCGTGCAACTCATTAGCTGTTGTTAATCTAAGGCCCTGTTTGGTTAAAAACTCCCTAGTCCCTACCTGCTTGGTTCCAGGGACTAAACATGGACTAGAGGTTATTAAATGACATGCTAAAAGACCATGTTACCCCTAGTAATGAACTAATAGAGACAAGGTGTGATGCGTGGCAGGGGCAACTGTTGGAAAAAGTCCCAAAAAGACTCCCTCGGGGTCTTCTTTCTTTAGTCCCAAATGCCCACTTTTAGTCCCTAAAAGTCCCTCCTGTTTGGTTTAGATGGGACTGACACGGAGTTTTTTTAGTCCCTACACCAAAATGTCCGTGTAAACAAACACCCTCTAATAATGCCGCTGGAAAATTGATGCAATGCCATAGTTAAAAGCAAATTACATGTTTAACGAATTTGATTGTTAATATAATCTCTATGTTAATATTAATCAATGCCACCGTTTGAGAAATGCTACTGTCTTGCTTTCTTTCCCATTTAGATAAGGTAGATGCTTCTTTTTGTTGGCTTCTGTGTCATCCACCGTTATTGACCACTAATTGTTTCCTTTGCACCTCTGTGTAAACAGGGTTATCTACTTCACCTCGTTGCCATTGTGACCTTTTGTTGCACTGCACAAAACACTTTTGTTTTAAGAGTGTTTTGTGCAGTTCAACCAAAATGTCACACCAACAACGTTGCTTGATTGCTTGATCTTAGTGGAACTGCACAAGAGGAGATCTTACTTCCTATCCGTTAAGGCGAATTTGGTTCAGATCTTCTTCTTGTGAGTTGTTTGAATTCCGCATCATGAGAGGTCAGCACTAGCCTTCTTTCACATGATTCTGCAGTGTGCTTTCATATGTTGTGCTACTTGTACGATAATGTTGCTTGATTTTAGTGAACTGCACAAATGGAAACAAGACTTCCAATCTGTATGTGCACTGTAATATCCCATTTAGGTAAGATAAGGATATTTCACAACTGCTGGCCTGTATTTTGCCACTTTCATCAGAAAATTAAGTTTAGTACTATACTTGTGCTCCCTAATTGACATGCCAAATCTTACATTGAAGATGAAGCTTGTCTGTTATTGAACCAAGTGATGAAGGGGAAGAACAAGCGGAAGAAAAACAAAAATCAACTCCCGGTGCTGTAATGAAGCACTGGAACTGTGATGACACAAGTAATGGTATAGTTTTGCATCTTAATTTATTGCTATGGCTGGAACGAGCAATTGTTTTGCCACTGATTTGATGCCACTCTTAATGTAATATGTAATTATCTCTACTTGTGCAAACAGGGATCTTCTTTGAAGATACCATATATTTTAGTGGAACTGCACAAGAAGATGTTGGAAACATTAAACTAATCGAGGAGTATATAGTAAGCATGGCCACCACCGTAGATAGCAACAGATGGTTCCGGAGAAGTGCTTCATCTGTATGCTCTACACAATAAGCCTCCTGACAAAGGTTGGTACTCGCCCACTGATTTCATCCATATGATTGAGCTTTGTCATCTCTATTGGTGTTGTGCTACTGTTTAGATACTGTCATGAAAAAGTGGTATTGTCCTTGAGAAGTGCTTCATCTGTGATGTTTTAAATATTTCCTTTCCTTTTTTTCGAGCAAACAGGGATGCTAGCATTTAGTAGTCCTCTTGTCTTTGCACAACAGGATCATCTTCCTCTGAAGAAGAATATGGAGTACGTGAAGTGACTAGTTCCGATTATGCCAGGATGAAGAAGCCCTGTCTATCTTCTCATCAGAAGGAGCAGTTGAAGGATGGTTACATTACTCCCCACAAGACCAAACTAACTTCAGCTCAGAAGGACTGACAAATCTCCATTTTTTTGCTGTGATGCGCGAGCACAATGTTGTTCTAGGATTCTTTCTGGTGAGTTCCATTTTTCTAAAAGTGTGCTCTACATGGACCATGTATGTGCCTGTTGAAACTGTCAATTCATAGTACAATTTGCTTTATACTAATCACTTTTTTGTATTTGTGCAAACATGGGTGCTCAGCTTGATTTCAATGGGAACTGCACAAAATGTTCATGAATACACCGAATCATTCATTTCCACCACAAGAAAGGAGGTGCCGATAAGTTCAAGGCGTTGCAACATATAAGGGCGAAATCATACAAGCTACGCGCGAATTTGGTTGATTTTGGTGGAACTGCACAAAAAGAACAGCTGGTTTATTTAGCACGAGGTGCCATGGCAATGTCCGAACTGATGGCAAACCCTGCCCATTCCACAATCGTAGGCATTTGATATTTTGGAATGGGACAACGTTGTCAAATTTTGCTCATTGATTTTAGCAAGACATGCGTTTGATATTTTCGAATGGGACGCCCTTTGCTGTCAGCAGCGTCGATCAATTTTTTCTTTATTCTTTAGTTGTGAAGTAAATATTGCCTCTGACATGTGAGTCACTGAGATGCATAATCATCGATTGTTTTGAATGTTCTCTATGAATTGCCAGGCCTGTGTGTTTGATTGCAATGTACAGAAACGCTAAAAAGCTGCTCAAACTCTTTGTACTCCTTATGTTCCTTTTTACTTTGCACATTGTGAAAGTGCATACTTTTTTGTATAAGATTGGTCAAAATAGAGATACTTTGACTGCAGACAAAACTTGTATGCAGACTAGAAAGGACCGGAGGGAGTACATGTGAAACTGCTGCAAACGAGGTGACCACCCTGGGAATAATGCTAGTACGTATTGTTTTGCATGTTCATCCAATGCCAGTGATACAGGAATTCGAACTAATCGAAATAAATTCATTCATACACGGTCGGATTTCATATAAACATGCCGGATTTCATTACATTTCATACATTCTTCAACTAAAAAGGGGTGCGTTGGAGGTATAATTAATTAACTGAAGCTACCCACCTGTGTCCCGCTGAGCCAAACAGAAGCTTTAGTGACTTAACTCCAGGTGCAGTTGTGTAACTGACATGTGGCCTGTTGGGCCCATGTGTCAGTCAGCCAACTGCACCAGCAGTTAAGTAGAAGCAACGTTCTTCTCCAGCGCAGCTCTCCGACTCCACGTCGCCGCCAAGAAGCTAACCGGCCGTCAATGGTCAACCCGCCTAGCTTGGCTTCAACTGGAGGGTAGCAGCGGTGGCCTTACTTGGACCCGAGCGGCGGCGACCTACCGTGTTCTACTCTTCCTCGTTTTCTGTGTGGCGCGGCCTCGTTGGCAGCAGGGCGGGGCCTCGGCAGAGCCGGCGATGTCCTCTGTCTCGTTGCCGGCGGGCGGCGCCTCAGCGGAGTGGTGGAAATCCTCCCCCACGTTGTCGGCAGGGTGGGGCCTCGGCTGAGCCGGCGATGTCCTCTGCCTCGTTGTTGGCGGGGCGGGGCCTCGGCGGAGCCGGCGGTGTCCTCTGCCTCGTTGTTGGCGCCGCGGGGCCTCGGCGGAGCAGGGCCTCGTCGACGCCAGCGGAGCGGGGACTCGTCAGAGCCGGCATTGTCCTCTGCCTCGTCCTCGGTCTCGCCAAACAGCGCCTCGCCCGCTTCATTGCCCTCTTTGCTAGCCTCTTTGTAGGCGGCTGCAGCCTCCGCCACCCGCATGCGGTACCGCCAGCGCTCGAGGCGGCCCTTACGGGCGGAGCGGTATGAGTCGAGCAGCGCCTCCTGCTCCGCCCGCTCCGCGACGATCTGCTCCTCCGCCTGCAGGTGCTCCTGGAGGAGATGGTGGTTGTAGGCGGCGTCGGCCTGCGCCTCCCGGAACTGCTCCTCACACATCTGCCTCACCCTGTCCATATATTGGGCACGGTCCTCGCCGATGGTCATGGTGCAATGCACCGGCGAGGATGGAGCGGAGGAGGGGGTTGGCGCCGGATCGTCGACTACCATGTTCTCCATTGGGACGTCGTCGTCCTCTAGCTGCCTGCCGGCCAGTCGGTCGGCAGCAATGGCTGCCATCTCCTTGTGGTCCGTCGTCCGCCCGTCCCGAAGAGCGCTGGAGCGCGAGGAAGCCATGGTGGGCAGTAGTGGTGTGGACAGGAGAAAGGGAACGGATGCGGATGACTGCGGCTATGGCCGGTGCAGTAGTTTATATAGCAATGGTGGGCGGGCGGAGGGACGGACATGTGGCGCCGGAGTAGCCGCCTCGGCAACCGCGTATCATTAATGTGGGCGGCAGATGGACGGACGGACAACACTTGTGTCGTTTGAAGGCGGAGCAATCACCTGCACCGGGAAGCGGGGCGGGCGGCGCCGACTGTTTCGGGCGGAAAGCGTGCGCGGGCGAGGAGATGACTTTACTTGGAGAGGATGACAATGGGGACCCACTAGGTCCATAGCCTCACGTACGCAAGTTCCTCCTTATTATATATATATATATATATATATATATATATATATATAAAACTATAATTTATTTTGCTTCCTCCTGGTTTCCTGACATCACGGTCCCACACCATTGTCAACCTATGTAGTAGTCAATAAACGAGAGAATTGCACAAGAAGCGGCCGACAGTTGGGACCAATCAGCTCGAGCAGTATTTGTGTTTTTCACGTGTGAGCACTGCAGAGTTTTTTGATGTTTAGCCCAGATATTAATTTTTCTCCTTTGAACAACAATGAAAACATCGCTGCAGGTATTAACTGGGCGGGCTATGGCCCGTCTAGCCCAGGCCAGATATCCAGCCCAGATATTAATTGTTTTCAAGCTGAAAATGGCTAGCCCAGCTATACTTTTTTTAGGAATACCCAGGCAAGGTCAAGTTGTTATTCTCCGCCCCGCTGGGCTACAAATCTTTCCTAGGAGGGATGCATTTGGCTTAACAAGAAAATGGGCTTTAAGAAATAATAAATGGGATGTAATTATAAAAACTGGGCAGTAACTATAAAAAAATGCACCAAACACGTGATTACTTTATAAAATATTATTTTTGGATATTGAAAATTTTAATTTCATTAATTGTTGCGAGCGCAATGTTTTGTTGGATTTTTACGTAATATAAATTTATATTGAAATTGTATTTAATCTGACTAGAAATTTCGGGATAAAAATATTTCGGATCCCATCAAAATGTGGGAAATTTTATTGAATTCTGTTTTGAACGGTTGGTTGAAATGGGCTGTACTTTTAACAAACTGTAAATGGGCTGTAGTAAATTCCATTAGAATTCAAAAATGGGCTACACATTCTTACAAATCTCAAATGGGCTATAAGTTCTCTGCCACACACTTCTGGCCTTACTAAGTTGACGCGTCCCCTAAAAAAACAGAGTTGACGCGTATGCAAGGCTTTGTGAACTTATAGTCAACACACGGTTCTAGCAGCAGTGGCCGTTGGATGTCTATCCAACAGATGCCGTGCTTCTTCTTCAATCTCGGATATTCTAGCTTCACCCGCCCAAAAAATGATTCCTCCCCCTGACATCTGGGGCGCACCGTTTCGGAAGCTGACCTGTGGGCCTACTAAGTTGACGTACCAAGGGCTTTGTCAACTTAGTCAATATAAACGATTCTAGCTGCAGTGACCATACGATGTCCATCCAACGGCCGTCGTGCTTCTTCAACCTCTGGTCTTCTTGCTCCAGCCGCCCAAAGAAGAGCCGGTCGTGCCGCCTGCTCCTGCCTCCCGTGGCCGGCTGTGCTGCCGCGTAGGCCTCACCACCCCCTACTACTCCCACCGCTGGCCAGGCCATCCCTCCACTCACCCACACCCCTTGTTATTCTGCGGCGACGGCAGCGCAGCCGAACCAGTGAACCCTCGTACTCCTCTTCGCGTGTGCATCCACTGCCGCGTCTTCCCCGGCTCCGCGTCGTCCCCTTCCTAGGCCCCGCCGTCGTCCCCTTCCTAGGCCCCGCCGTCGTCCACCGCCCTGGTGCTCTCGGCGCGGCGTGGTCAACGTGGTCAAGGAACGACTTCCATCGGACGTGGACTGTACGTGGAGAGGCTGACAGCTGGGTCCATGGCAGCCGCAAGGAAGTGCCTCCTTATTACGCGCAAAATAATTATTCCTCCACCTGACAGCGGGGACCCACCGGACAGGCCACCGTATTTCGCGAAAAAAATGATTCGCCCCCTGACTGCTGGGACCCACGAGCTACATCTTCGCACGCAAGGAAGTGCGTCCGAAAAAAACGATTCACCCCCCTGACTGCTGGGACCCACCAGCTACATCTTCGCACGCAAGGAAGTGCGTCCGAAAAAAAACGATTCGCCCCCCGACTGCTGGGACCCACCAGCTACACCTTCGCACGCAAGGAAGTGCGTCCAGGCAAAAAAAGATTCGCCCCCTGACTGCTGGGACCCAGCAGCTACACCTTCGCACACAAGGAAGTGCGTCCGGGCAAAAAAAATGATTCGCCCCCCTGACTGCTGGGACCCACCAGCTACATCTTCGCAGGCAAGGAAGTGCCTGACAGTCGGGACCCACCTGGTCGAAGCGTACGTACCGTTGTCATTCTGGTCGTGAACGTGTACGTACAGACTCGTCGATGTAGAGGCGCGCACGTGTCGTAGTAGAGGCGCGCACGTAGCATGTACACGTACGTACAGCGGCTAGGGTGCAAGAAAGAAAATACGGCCACGTATGTGTACATACAGGCAGGGTCTCGAACGCTTACTCGCGCATACGTACGGCTAGGGCTCGTGTACATGGCTGGGTCGGAACGGAGAAACAGCGTCGTCGTCGTGTTCATGGGGAGGCAACGGAATGCATCGTGTTCATGGGGAGGCAACGGAATGCGTCATGTTCATGGGGAGGCAACGGAATGCGTCGTGTTCATCGGGAGGCAACGGAATGCGTCGTGTTCATCGGGAGGCAACGGAACGCGTGGGAGCCAACCGGCTGGGTCAGAACGGAATGCGTGGTCGTGTTCATCGGGAGGGCTTGGACGGAACAGGCGACGGAAACGAGGCCTAGCGTACCGCATAATGGAGGAAACGGACCTCCTACGTTCGGAACGGGGTCCTGTTGATCGGGAGGGGTGTGGCGTACCGCAAAACGAACGAAACGGACCTCCTACGGTCGAAACGGGGGTCCTGTTCATCGGGAGGGGTGTGGCGTACCGCAAAACAGGACTCCACGTGATACTGTTCATCTCCACCGTCGACCTCCTCCAGCCTCCACGGGCTCCTGTTCATCCAGCCTCCACCACGCGCTACTCCACCGGCTACTGTTCAACCACCCCTCCACGGGCACCCCTCCACCGTCTACTGTTCATCGAGCCCTCCACACCACGGGGTCCTGTTCAACCACCCCTCCACGGGCACCCCTCCACCGTCTACTGTTCATCCAGCCCTCCACCACACCACGGGGTCCTGTTCATCCAGAGGCAATGCCACCGCTCACTGTTCATCCACCCCCCCGCAATGCTCACTGTTCATCCAATCGATCGACTTCAGTTAGCAGCAGTAGCGAAGGAATCGCTCGATCGGGTTCAGTTAACAGCCATCGATCGACCGCTCGGGTTCAGTAACGCGTAGCCTGCAGTGCAATCGCTCGGGTTCAGTTAGAGCCCAACGCCTCGCACACACGCGCGTACGTGTACGAGAGAAACACGCATCGCTCGGCCCCCGACCTCCCACCGTAACCGGGAACTCCCCGAAATTTTCCTCCCCCTCGCTTCTACCACAGTTTTTTCCGTCATGGACAGCCCAAAGAATGTCATGCAGCTGCGTCTCCAGCCCGCCCAGGACGAAAAGCCCATTTTCTGTCATGATTTTTTGTCATAGAAGTAGGAGCCCACCACATCTATGATGATACCGGGTTTTGTCACAATTATCGTCATAGAAGTGTCATATGTATGACAGAAAAAAATTTCGTTCGACCCAAAATGTCATGGATGTGTCTTTTTTTTGTAGTGTCCATGGTTTATAAACTCTTTTACTAGCCATAGATTCATCAAAATAAGCAAACAACACACGAAAAACAGAATCTGTCAAAAACTGAAAAGTCTGTAGTAATCTGTAACTAACGCAAACTTCTGGAACTCCAAAAATCATCCAAAATAGGGCGACCTAGGCAATTTGTTTATTGATCAGCAGCAATTGGAATCAATATTTTATCATGTTCTGGTGATTTTTAACAATTGTTTTCGTGAACAGAAAGTTTCTGGAAATTACAGCAAGATCAAATAACTATCATCCAAGAAGATCCTATAGGTTTAACTTGGCACAAACACTAATTAAAACATAAAAACACATCTAACCAGAGGCTAGATCAAATATTTATTCCTAAACAGAAGCAAAAAGCAAAAAACTAAAAATAAAATTGGGTTGCCTCCCAACAAGCGCTACGTTTAACGCCCGTAGCTAGGCATAAAAGCAAGGATAGATCTAGGTATTGCCATCTTTGGTAGGCAATCCATAAGTGGCTCTCATGATAGATTCATATGGTAATTTTATTTTCTTCCTAGGGAAGTGTTCCATGCCTTTTTTAATGGAAATTGGAATCTAATATTCCCTTCCTTCATATCAATAATTGCACCAATCGTTCTAAGGAAAGGTCTACCAAGAATAATAGGACATGAAGGATTGCAATCTATGTCAAGAACGATAAAATCTACGGGCACATAGTTCCTATTTGCAACAATAAGAACATCATTAATTCTTCCCATAGGTTTCTTAATAGTGGAATCCGCAAGGTGCAAATTTAAAGAGCAATCATCAAAATCAGGGAAACCTAGCAAATCGCACAAAGTTTTCGGAATCGTGGAAACACTAGCACCCAAATCACACAAAGCATAGCATTCATGATCTTTAATCTTAATTTTAATAGTAGGTTCCTGCTCATCATAAAGTTTTCTAGGGATAGAAACTTCCAACTCAAGATTTTCTTCATAAGATTGCATCAAAGCATCAACGATATGCTTGTTAAAAGCTTTATTTTGACTATAAGCATGAGGAGAATTTAGCACGGATTGCAACAAGGAAATACAATCTATCAAAGACCAATTATCATAATTAAATTCCTTGAAATCCAAAATAGTGGGTTTATTAACATCTAGGGTTTTGTTTTCTTCAATCCCACTTTTATCAGTTTTAGCATCAAGATCTAAAAACTCCGAATTTTTGGAACGCCTTCTAGGTAAAGGTGGATCATATTCAGTCCCATCATTACCAAGATTCATATTGCAAAACAAGGATTTAATAGGGGACACATCAATAACTTTTAGATCTTCATCTTTATTTTCATAGAAATCCGGTTTAACGGCCATCTTATTAACTAAGGTGGCCTGCTTATCCGATATTTCAGCTATCAACTTTTCAAGACGAGCAATTTGGGATCTCAAACCATCAAATTCTTTAGACATATCATCGAGGTCTTTATTCATATAACTCATAAAGCTTTTTTGTTCCTTAAGCTCGTTTCTGAAGAAATTCTTATGCTCAAATTGCAAAACCATAAAACTCCTGACGTTGCTTTCGATCTCTTCTAACCTTTTAAGGTGAAGATCACCAAATCTAGGTAGAGCCATCGTGACAAACAAGCAATCCAACACACGAACAAACAAGAAACGGGCAAAAAGAGGCAAACGGAAAAGAGAGGGTGAATAAAACGGCAAGGGTGAAGTGGGGGAGAGGAAAACGAGAGGCAAATGGCAAATAATGTAATGCGGGAGATAAGGGTTTGTGATGGGTACTTGGTACGTTGACTTTTGCGTAGACCTCCCCGGCAACGGCGCCAGAAATCCTTCTTGCTACCTCTTGAGCATTGTGTTGGTTTTCCCTTGAAGAGGAAAGGGTGATGCAGCAAAGTAGCGTAAGTATTTCCCTCGGTTTTGGAGAACCAAGGTATCAATCCAGTAGGAGGCTACACGCAAGTCCCTCACACCTACACAAACAAATAAATCCTCGCAACCAACGCGATAAGGGGTTGTCAATCCCTACACGGTCACTTACGAGAGTGAGATCTGATAGATATGATAGGATAATATTTTTGGTATTTTTATGATAAAGATGCAAAGTAAAATAAAAGCAAAGTAAAAAGCAACGGAAATAACTAAGTGTTGGAGGATTAATATGATGAAGATAGACCCGGGGGCCATAGGTTTCACTAGTGGCTTCTCTCAAGAGCATAAGTATTCTACGGTGGGTGAACAAATTACTGTTGAGCAATTGACAGAATTGAGCATAGTTATGAGAATATCTAGGTATGATAATGTATATAGGCATCACGTCCGAGACAAGTAGACCGACTCCTGCCTGCATCTACTACTATTACTCCACACATCGACCGCTATCCAGCATGCATCTAGAGTATTAAGTTCATAAGAATAGAGTAACGCCTTAAGCAAGACGACATGATGTAGAGGGATAAATTCATGCAATATGATAAAAAACCCCATCTTGTTATCCTCGATGGCAACAATACAATACGCGCCTTGCTGCCCCTACTGTCACTGGGAAAGGACACCGCAAGATTGAACCCAAAGCTAAGCACTTCTCCCATTGCAAGAAAGATCAATCTAGTAGGCCAAACCAAACTGATAATTCGAAGAGACTTGCAAAGATAACCAATCATACATAAAAGAATTCAGAAGATTCAAATATTGTTCGTAGGTAAACTTGATCATAAACCCACAATTCATCGGTCTCAACAAACACACCGCAAAAGAAGATTACATCGAATAGATCTCCACGAGAGAGGGGGAGAACATTGTATTGAGATCCAAAAAGAGAGAAGAAGCCATCTAGCTACTAACTATGGACCCGAAGGTCTGAGGTAAACTACTCACACTTCATCGGAGAGGCTATGGTGTTGATGTAGAAGCCCTCCGTGATGGATGCCCCCTCCGACGGAGCTCCGGAACAGGCCCCAACATGGGGTCTCATGGGTACAGAAGGTTGCAGCGGTGGAATTAGGTTTTTGGCTCCGTATCTGATCGTTTGGGGGTACGTAGGTATATATAGGAGGAAGAAGTACGTCGGTGGAGCAACAGGGGGCCCACGAGGGTGGATGGCGCGCCCTAGGGGGGTAGGCGCGCCCCCTACCTCGTGGCTTCCCTGTTGGTTGCTTGACATAGGGTCCAAGTCTCCTGGATCATGTTCGTTCCGAAAATCACGTTCTCGAAGGTTTCATTCTGTTTGGACTCCGTTTGATATTCTTTTTCTGCGAAACTCTGAAATAGGCAAAAAACAACAATTCTGGGCTGGGCCTCCGGTTAATAGGTTAGTCCCAAAAACAATATAAAAGTGAATAATAAAGCCCAATAATATCCAAAACAGAAGATAATATAGCATGGAGCAATCAAAAATTATAGATACGTTGGAGATGTATCAGCAGGCCATGGAGGAGGAAGCCGGAGGGGGCCATCATCACCATGGAGGCCAAGGACTAGAGGGAGAACCTCTCCCCATCTTGGGGGGAGGCCATGGAGGAGGAAGCACAAGGGGGAGACTATCTCCCCCTCTCTTGGTGGCGCCGGAGTGCCGCCGGGGGAACCATCGTCGCGGTGACCGTCTTCATCAACATCACCTTCCTCATCTCTTTTAAGCAGTTGAAAGTGCAACTATCCCTGGGTGGTTTTGGTAATTCCTAACAACATATAGCTCATTGAACTAATGCTCTTTCAAGATGATCATTTCAGAAAGTTCATTGATTGGCATGGCATGGATTAGGAATGTGGACCCCTCAAAATGCTACGGACACACATTGGCTCAAGCTCAAGACTCTACCTTTTTCATTTTAGTGATCCAAGATCACATTGAGTCCATAGGAAAAGCCAATACTATTAAAAGGGGATGAGGTGTTGCTTAATGCCTTGCTTGCTCAAAATGCTTAGTGATATGCTCCAAAAGCCCTCAACCACTTTCTCATATCCACATATGTCCCAAACCAAAAGTCAAACTCGGCCCCACCAATTTGGTCTATCCGGCGCCATCGAGTTTACTGGACATAACCACTGCCAGAAACCCTAGTCATTTCGGTCTCACCAAGATGGGATTGCAAACACTCTGTTTCCCTCTGCAACGTTTCGGTCCAACCGAGATGAGCGACCGGTCCCATCGAGTTCGCAATGCAAACTCTCTGTTTCCCTTTCGTAAAGTTTCGGTCTCACCGAAATGAGCGATTCGGTCCCACCGAGTTTGCCTGACCAACTCTCTGTCTGCCTATTACATAAATCGGCCCTACCCAGTTTATGTGATCGGTCTCACCGAGATTACGTTATGCCCTAACCCTAATGAAATCGGTCCCACCGAGTTGACATGTCGGTCCCACCGAAAAGCCTAACATTCACATTTTGAACTAAATCGGTCTGACTGAGTTTTATGATTCGGTCCCACCGAGTTTGGTAAATTGTGTGTAACGGTTAGATTTTGTGTGGAGGCTATATATACCCCTCCACCCACTCTTCATTTGTGGAGAGAGCCATCAGAACGTGCCTACACTTGCAGCATACTTTTTCTGAGAGAGAACCACCTACCATGTGTTGAGACCAAGATATTCCATTCCAACCACAAGAATCTTGATCTCTAGCCTTCCCCAAGTTGCTTTCCACTCAAATCATCTTTCCACCAAAATCCAAATCCGTGAGAGAGAGTTGAGTGTTGGGGAGACTATCATTTGAAGCACAAGAGCAAGGAGTTCATCATCAACACACCATCTATTACCTTTTGGAGAGTGGTGTCTCCTAGATTGGTTAGGTGTCACTTGGGAGCCTCCGACAAGATTGTGGAGTTGAACCAAGGAGTTTGTATGGGCAAGGATATCGTCTACTTCGTGAAGATCTACCCTAGTGAGGCAAGTCCTTCGTGGGCGATGGCCATGGTGGGATAGACAAGGTTGCTTCTTCATGGACCATTCGTGGGTGGAGCCCTCCGTGGACTCGCGCAGCCGTTACCCTTCATGGGTTGAAGTCTCCATCAACGTGGATGTACGATAGCACCAGCTATAGGAATCACGCCAAAAATCTCCGTGTCTACATTGCGTTTGCTCCCTCCAAACTCCTCCCTTTACCTTCATATGCAAATGTTTTACATTCGTCTGCTACACTCTTAGACTTTCATGTGTAGGTTGATTGCTTGACTTGTGCTAAGTTGCTAAAATCTGCCAAGACATAAAATTGGGAAAATAAGGATAGATTTTTATTTGGTCAAGTAGTCTAGTCACCCCCCTCTAGACATATTTTCGATCCTACAGCGGTCCACTCTCCCGCACCCCGCTGTAATCCCCTACTTGGACATGGTGCTTTATGCCACATATTATGATCCAATGATGTGTTGCCATCCTATGATGTTTTGAGTAGATTTCTTTTGTCTTTTGGGTTAACTGATGATCTAGATTGGTTTGAGTTGTATGTTTTATTTTGGTGCTGTCCTATGGTGCCTTCCGTTCCGCGCACACTTGAAGGATTCCCGCTATAGGGTGTTGCAATACATTCATGATTCACTTATAGTGGGTTGCTAGAGTGACAGAAGCTTAAACCCGAGCAAGGGGGTTGTTGCGTATGGGATAAAGGGGACTTGATACTTTAATGCTATGGTTGGGTTTTACCTTAATGATCTTTAGTAGTTGCAGATGCTTGCTAGAGTTCCAATCATAAGTGCATATGATCCAAGTAGAGAAAGTATGTTAGCTTATGCCTCTCCCTCATATAAAATTGCAATGACGACTACCGGTCTTGTTAACAATTTCCTAGGATAATTCCGCACACCGATCCATCATTATTCCACACTAGATATTTATAATATATAGTAATATATTCTAACTTATGTTAACAACACCTATTTTTATATTTTAGTTCTCCGATATCATGCAAAGCTATCCTCTTCATACCCACAACGTAATTTTATTTCTCGTTTCTAAATGGAAGCAAACGTTCCGTGTACGTAGAGTCGTATCAGTGTCAGATAGGACTTGAGAGAATATTGATCTTACCTGTAGCTCCTTGTGGGTTCGACACTCCATACATATCACTTCCACCTTTGGAAATTGCTACGATGATTCCTTGCACTTGGGGATTATCACTAAGTCCATATGAACTCGGTGGCTCCGGATAGGAAATTTTGGTGGGGTCGAGTTGGAATGTAGGTTTTGGACATAATTGGATTGAAAAGTGGTTGAGGGTTTTGGAGCAATGTCACTAAGCACTTGAGCAAAAAGATCATTAAGCAACACCTCGTCCCCTTTTAATAGTATTGGCTTTCCTATGGACATAATTGGATCTTGGATCACTTAACAAAAATGTAGAGCCTTGAGCTTTTGCCAACCCATTTCCTAAGCATTTTGAGGGGTCCACAATCACTAGTCCTTTCCATGCCAATCATTGAACATCCCGAAATATTTAAATTGAATGGACATTAGTTTAATGAGATATATGTTGTCATGAATTACCAAAACCACCAGGGGATTGGTTGCACTTTCATGAGGGAGGCACATGTGTGTGTGTGTGATCTACTGGGTTGCATCACTACTACAGGATGCTGCTAACGCGACACTACGATCAGAGACCCTTTGACAAAACTGTGTGCAATGCACTAATCGCAAACGGGGATGTAAAAACCATAAAAAAAGATGCAAAACATTTGTGATGGTGGAGACATCAAACACGGTTCAGATTTTAGTTACGTGTGCGTTGCTAGGCATATGGTTGATCCATATGAACTGTTTGCGATTAGACAGAACAACATAAACGGGCAGCCATATCAATGTGTGTGCGATATACGGCATACTGTTCTCTCCAATGAACTGTTTGCTATTAGGCAATGCAACAGAAATGGTCAGCCAGATCAAGGTGTGTGTGATATACGGCATACGGTTCACTCGGAGGAACTGTTCTCGATTAGGAAAGAGAACACAAACGGTTCAACTTAACAAGATGTGTGTGATATGCAGCATACAGTTCACATAGATGAACTGTTTGCAATTAGCCAAAAGAACACAAACGATTCGTGTAAACAAGATCTGTGTGATACGTAGCAAACAGCCCACTCGGATGAACTGTTTGCGATGAGAAATTATAACACAAACGGTTACTATAGTTAGTTAGTGTGCGATTTTGTTTGTACAAAAACTATGAAAAATGCAAACTAGTTGCTTGCGGTGGCTAGGAGTATCGCACACGATGCGTCTGCGAGTACTCGTTTGCGATGATTAGTAAGTTACACATACGTTTCCTTATGTTAACACATGTGTGATAACTAACACGTGGCACCACATACGGTATTCGGGTTGTGTGTGTGCTCCACTTAGTCTTCCCGCGCTCCACATGGGTGAATTGTAAAATACACGCCTCTTCCCTCATCGGTTTCCCACCACCAGCTAATGGCTTGCTGCATATAACTCAGGCGGCAATGCACCGTCGCGACACTCTACGCAGATCTAGTCCTCACCCATCTACCATTAGTTATTCCAAGCATGCCAGGCAACGACCAAAGCTTAGACATCGACCCCTACCTGCGTTACATCTTCGATGAGGAGAACGAGCCAGAGCAGGTCGGGGAGCAAGAGCTTCTCGGTCGGTGCAGGCACCATGGCCCATTGGCAGCGATGTCGGCGTGACAGTCCTTGGGCGCACAATCGACATATTGCCGAGGAGGTATGATGAGCAGTTTGCCATCCACCGTGCAAAAGATCCAGGGCTGCTCGTCGGCATGATCGACGACCCACCCAAAGAGCCGCTGTCACCAGTGCTCATCAAGAGCCCGATGCCCCACAAGGAATGGTTCGAGGACCTCTGTGATTCAGTCAAGACACGAGCAGCCTGCAGCTTCATCATTGCCCCCTGCGGCCGTGTCAACCTCGATCCCGACGATGTGGTGGCCAGGCTCGAGCGCATCCTTGGTGGAGTTGACGTCCCCGACGAAGTAGAACATCACCAACATGATATCTTGAGGATGCAGGCGATGGACGGAATTTGCTAGCACGCCAGAGACATAGAAATGGAGCGGTCCCGCGGAGATATCATGCACGATTGCATGCTGTCAAGCTCTTCTGGAAGAGGCCTAGCAGCCCCAAGAGCCTACCAGCGCCAGCAACTCCATGGGCGGAGGCGGGTCGGGACACATGGAATGAACGGCTGCAAGGGTGCTATGCTGATCGTGGAGTCCGAGAAGACCGTCGTCGGAAGGCTGCCAGCTCAGCCTTTCAGCCTATATTTTATTATAAGTGTATGCATATGTAGGTCATGAGTGTTTTGGCCATTGCCGCATGCATGTGGCATTTTCAATTATCCTGAATATGTAAGACAATTATTAACCGTTGCCATTGTAAATTTGGCTCAACGGCGAGCAGAGCGCGCCCAGGGACGCCAGAGCGGAGCGCACCGCGGCCGCCTCAATGGCGAGCAAAACGCGCAGACGGACACGAGCATAGCACGTCGCGGCTGCCTCAACGAGGTGCAGAGCGCGCCGCGGCCGCCTCAACGGCGAGCAACCACATTGGAATTTTGCTAGTAGGCCTTTGGCCCAAAGCCCAACTAAAATTCTGAAATTCTCTTGGCCCATTCATGCACACATGTGAGTGGAGTGAGTGAGGCTAAAGTTTAGTCCCACCTCATAAGTTGAGAGAGAGTTGCACCTCTTTATAAGGTGAGCTCTTCTACCACTTGTATGAGCATGAGAAGAGGAGACCTACACGCGCGCTCCTCCTCCTCTCTCACCTCGCCACGCCATGCCTCATCACGGCGCGCCGCGGGTTGCGGGATTGAGCCGAGACGAGGATAGAGCTATGCACATTGTCTATATTTTTGCTGCCCGGGAAAAATTAATGAGTCATTAATTAATAATTAACGGACGTGTTAATTACTGAACCGTTTCCGATTCTTTTGGATCGTGACGACTCGGACGAGGGGTTTACTCCCACGACCTGCCCGACCCGCACTATATAGTCAGGCAGACGTCTACCCTAGCCGCCGCCGCTTCGTATGGTTTCTCACCACCGTTCCAGATCATTGCGCCGCCAAGCAAGTCTTCTCCATCCCTCCTTTCAGCGTGCACCGGGAGAAGGGACAGCAGGCCTCCGGAACCCCGCCTCTCGTGATCCTGTACGGGAGAGGGGCGATCAGGTTTTTGGGGAGCGCACTCACACGACTGCTAGCAGCGATGACTTCGCGAACGACGATTTCTTCCCCGACCTCGGCAACCTCATCCTCGACGACATGGGCGACAACGTCAACGCCGGCGGTGCTGCTCCCGCTGCACCGTATGTGATTCTATCCTTCCCGTTCGAGATCGTGGTAGAATTCATGTTTCTCATGCCACCAACAGCTTGTCTCCCACTTCTACTTCATGGGATCTCCGATCACATAGAGTGGGTTACCACTATGGACAACTCATGCGGTGGGTCTCAAACCCATCTCCATCGATGCATTATCTATCACATTACGTGATAGACCATTTGTGAAGGGATCTGCCAATTTTTTCGACGTTTGGATATAATCATAAGAAACATGAATTCTACCATGATCTCGAACAGGAAGGATGAAATCACATACGGTGCAGCGGGAGCTGCACCGCTGGCGTTGACGTTGTCGCCCATGTCGTCGAGGATGAGGTTGCCGAGGTCGGGGAAGAAGTCGTCGTTCGCGAAGTCGTCGCTGCCAGCAGTCGCGCGAGTGCGCTCCCCAAAAACCTGATCGCCCCTCTCCCGTACAGGATCACGAGAGGCGGCATTTCGGAGGCCTGGTGTCCCTTCTCCCGGTGCACGCTGAAAGGAGGGATGGAGAAGACTTGCTTGGCGGCGCAATGATCTGGAACGGTGGTGAGAAACCATACGAAGCGGCGGCGGCTAGGGTACACGTCTGCCTGACTATATAGTGCAGGCCGGGCAGGTCGTGGGAGTAAACTCCACATCCGAGTTGTCACGATCCAAAAGAATCGGAAACGGTTCAGTAATTAACGCATCCATTAATTATTAATTAATGACTCATTAATTTTTCCCGAGCAGCAAAAACATAGACAACGTGCATAGCTCTGTCCTCGGCTCGGCTCAATCCCGCAACCCGCGGCGCGTCGTGATGAGGCGTGGCGTAGCGAGGCGAGCGAGGAGGAGGAGCGCGTGTGTAGGTCTCCTCTTCTCATGCTCATACAAGTGGTAGAAGAGCTCACCTTATAAAGAGGTGCAACTCTCTCTCAACTTTTGAGGTGGGACTAAACTTTAGCCCCACTCACTCCACTCACATGTGTGCATGAATGGGCCAAGAGAATTTCAGAATTTTAGTTGGGCTTTGGGCCAAAGGCCTACTAGCAAAATTCCAACATGGTCAACCTTCTAGCACCCCGTGGGAGGCGCGATGGCGCATCCATCGAACACGATGGTGATATCTTGACCGTGTGTGATAGTGGGCAGACACGTACACGTACATCCGAGAACGCGGGCCCACGTTTCAGGCTTCCGATGCGTGACATACAATTGATCCAAAAGAACTGTTTGTGATGAGCTAGAACAACAGAAATGGGCTTTGTAGGCCCAAAACCATCAACAAATTTTGACCTTGTTTCTCGTCACATTGCAAATTACAACGCAGTAAGTAGTTCCAAATCTGTTCACACTGATCAAACTAATATGTGTTCACACTTAGCACCGGGCTATAAAAACTACCCACTCGAAAATTACTTCACAGTTCCTCTCCTTATCACCCACAAAACTGGTCTTTCCTGCCAAGTCGTTCCGCCATGACCGGTTGATGTCTACTATGCAACCTTCTTCTTGTAGACTCGTGTTGGGCCTCCAAGCCCAGAGTTTTGTAGGATAGTAGCAAATTTCCCTCAAGTGGATGACCTAAGGTTTATCAATCCGTGGGAGGAGTAGGATGAAGATGATCTCTTTCAAACAACCCTGCAACCAAATAACAAAGAGTCTCTTGTGTCCCCAACACACCCAATACAATGGTATATTGTATAGGAGCACTAGTTCGGCGAACAGATGGTGATACAAGTGTCATATGGATGGTAGATATAGGTTTTTATAATCTGAAAATATAAAAAGAGCAAGGTAACTAGTAACAAAAGTGAGTGAAACGATATTGCAATGCTTGGAAACAAGGCCTAGGGTTCATACTTTCACTGGTGCAAGTTGTCTCAACAATGATAACATAATTAGATCATATGTGATAACCCACAAGTGTAGGGGATCTATCATAGTCCTTTCGATAAGTAAGAGTGTCGAACCCAACGAGGAGCAGAAGGAAATGACAAGCGGTTTTCAGTAAGGTATTCTCTGCAAGCACTGAAATTATCGGTAACAGATAGTTTTGTGATAAAGTAATTTGTAACGGGTAACAAGTAATGAAAGTAAACAAGGTGCAGAAAGATGGCCCAATCCTTTTTGTAGCAAAGGACAAGCCTGGACAAACACTTATATAGATAAAAGCGCTCCCTAGGACACATGGGAATTATCGTCAAGCTAGTTTTCATCACGCTCATATGATTCACGTTCGTTACTTTGATAATTTGGTATGTGGGTGAACCAGTGCTTGGGTACTGCCCTTTCTTGGACAAGCATCCCATTTATGATTAACCCCTATTGCAAGCATCCGCAACTACAAAAGAAGTATTAAGGTAAACCTAACCATAGCATGAAACATATGGATCCAAATCAGCCCCTTACGAAGCAACTCATAAACTAGTGTTTAAGATTCTGTCACTCTAGCAACCCATCATCTACTTATTACTTCCCAATGCCTTCCTCTAGGCCCAAACAATGGTGAAGTGTCATGTAGTCGATGTTCACATAACACCACTAGAGGAAAGACAACATACATCTCATCAAAATATCGAATGAATACCAAATTCACATGACTACTTATAGCAAGACTTCTCCCATGTCCTCAGGAACAAACGTAACTACTCACAAATAATATTCATGTTCATAATCAGAGAGGTATTAATATGCATAAAGGATCTGAACATATGATCTTCCACCAAATAAACCAACTAGCATCAACTACAAGGAGTAATCACCACTACTAGCAACCCACAGGTACCAATATGAGGTTTTGAGACAAAGATTAGATACAAGAGATGAACTATGGTTTTAGAGGAGATGGTGCTGGTGAAGATGTTGATGGAGATTGACCCCCTCCCGATGAGAGGATCGTTGGTGATGACGATGGCGATGATTTCCCCCTCCCGGAGAGAAGTTTCCCTGGCAGAACAGCTCCACCGGAGCCCTAGATTGGTTCCGCCAATGTTCCGCCTCGTGGCGGCGGTGTTTCTTCCCGAAAGCTTGCTTATGATTTTTTTTCCAGGGTAAAAGACCTCATATAGCAGAAGATTGGCACCGGAGGCCTGCCAGGGGGCCCACGAGGCAGGGGGCGCGCCCAGGGGGGTAGGGCGCGCCCCCCACTCTTGTGGATGGTGGGTGGCCCCCCTTTGGTTGATTCTTTCGCCAGTATTTTTTATTAATTCCAAAAACTGCCTCCGTGAAGTTTCAGGACTTTTGGAGCTGTGTAGAATAGGTCTCTAATATTTGTTCCTTTTCCAGCCCAGAATTCCAGCTGCCGGCATTCTCCCTCTTCATGTAAACCTTGTAAAATAAGAGAGAAAAGGCATAAGTATTGTGACATAATGTGTAATAACAGCCCATAATGCAATAAATATCGATATAAAAGCATGATGCAAAATGGACGTATCAACTCCCCCAAGCTTAGACCTCGCTTGTCCTCAAGCGGAAGCCGATAACGAAAAATATGTCCACATGTTTAGAGATAGAGGTGTCGATAAATAAAATACGGACTTGAGGGCATCATGATCATTCTTATAATAGCAACATATATAAATATTGTCATATGATTTCTTATATACTCAAGTAATAATCTATTCACAATGTAAAGTATGAATCAGAAACTTCATTGAGGACTAACAAACTATGATCTCGGTCATTGAAGCAATTGCAATTTATCATAACATCGGAAAGAGTCAATATAAGAGCTTTTCAGCAAGTCCACATACTCAACTATCATTTAGTCTTTCACAATTGCTAACACTCACGCAATACTTGTGGGTATGGAGTTTTAATCAGACACAGAGAAAGATAGGGGCTTATAGTGTTGCCTCCCAACCTTTTACCTCAAGGGTAATGTCAACAATAATAATTCATGCTAACTTACATCCAATTGGATATATATATCAGGATCTTTCCAACACAAGGTGCTTGCCAAAGGATAAAATGTAAAAAGGAAAGGTGAAGATCACCATGACTCTTGTAAAAGGTACAAGACAAAAGTAAAAGATAGGCCCTTCGCAGAGGGAAGCAGGGGTTGTCATGTGCTTTTATGGTTGGATGCACGAAATCTTAATGCAAAAGAACGTCACTTTATATTGCCACTTGTGATATGGACCTTTATTATGCAGTCCATCGCTTTTATTGCTTCCATATCACAAGATCGTATAAAGCTTATTTTCTCCACACTAATAAGTCATACATATTTAGAAAGCAATTTTTATTGCATGCAACAATGACAACTTACTTGAAGGATCTTACTCAATCCATAGGTAGGTATAGTGGACTCTCATGTCAAGACTGGGTTTAAGGATATTCGGAAGCACAAGTAGTATCTCTACTTGGTGCAAAGAATTTGGCTAGCATGAGGGGGAAAGGCAAGCTCAACATGTTGGATGATCCATGACAATATACTTTATTTCGGATATAAGAAAACATAACCCATTACGTTGTCTTCGTTGTCCAACATCAACTCTTTACCATGTCGTATTTTAATGAGTGCTCACAATCATAAAAGATGTCCAAGATAGTATATTTATATGTGAAAACCTCTCTTTCTTTATTACTTCCTATTAATTGCAACGATGACCAAAACTATGTTTGTCAACTCTCAACAACTTTTATTCATCATACTCTTTATATGTGAAGTCATTACTCTCCATAGGATCAATATGATCTCTTTATTTATTTTTATTCTTTCTTTTATTCCCTCAAGATCATAGTAAGATAATCAAGCCCTTGACTCAACACTAAAATTTATTATATATAGCTCACGGACTAGATTACATAGAAGGATCATAAAGCAAAGCTCAAAACTAGATCATACTAAAACTTTATTCTACTAGATCAAGATATTGCTAAAAGGATCGAACTAAGAAAAACGGTAAAGATAGGAGTGTGATGATGATACGATACTGGGGCACATCCCCCAAGCTTGGCAGTTTCCAAGGGGAGTGCCCATACCCATATGATTATATCTCTTTCTTTGGAGGTGGTGAGGTGATATTCTTGGCGATGATGCCCCTCAGGATACGATTCTCCTCCTCGAGCTTATTGACTTGCTGCTTGAGGTCCATTATTTCCTTACGGAGCTTACCCGTGACGGCTAAGGCTCCTTTCACCCAATGGTGTTGCATAGCTGCGGGGGAACAAGTAACACTCTTTTTCATATTTTCATAAGAAAGAAATCTGACATTGGAAGGGATGACCGAGTTTGGAATAGCTGAGCTCTGTAGTTCCCCCATCGTGAATCTAGCTCAGAAACGAGAAGTAACTTCTTAGTCCTCTTCCATGGCATCTATCCTTTTTAAGTCGGCCTCCATCTCTTCCTTCGTTGATGGCCCAAAGTAATAGGCATCGCTGTTTGTTCGTGGACCCGGTGTCGGATGAGACACCCGACTCTCCCTGACTGACTCCTGAGAAGACATCTTACTCTAAATCTGCTGCAGAAATAGCTCGAAACAAAATAGAGGATATTTGCGTGATACGAGGGTCAAAACCTTTGGGAGATTATATAAAGAATTTTTACCGACCAAAAGAAGTATCGTGCAAGAAAACGGAGTCTGGAGGGCATACGAGGTGCCCACGAGGCAGGGGGGCGCGCCCAGGGGGGTAGGGCGCGCCCTCCACCCTCGTGGGTGCCTCGTGTCCCTTTCGGACTACTTCTTATTTTCCCATTTTCTTAAATATTCCAAAATGGAGAAAAATGCCATTATAACTGTTTTGGAGTCGGTTTACTTACCGTACCACATACCTATTCCTTTTTGGAGTCTGAAACATCCTGGAAGGTGTCCCTTATGTATTCCTCCGGGGTTACGGTTTCAATAAAACTAGTTTCAACATTTATAGGATTACCCGAGATATAATGTTTGATTCTTTGACCGTTTACCACCTTTGGATTTGTGCCTTCGAAGTTGTTGATTTTTATGGCACCAGAACGATAGACCTCCTCGATAACGTAAGGCCCTTCCCATTTAGAGAGAAGTTTTCCTGCAAAATATCTTAAGCAAGAGTTGAATAGCAACACATAATCACCTACATTAAACTCACGCTTTTGTATGCTTTTGTCATGCCATCTTTTAACTTTTTCTTTAAACAGTTTGGCATTCTCATAGGCCTGGGTTCTCCATTCATCAAGCGAGCTAATGTCAAATAACCTCTTCTCGCCGGCAAGTTTGAAATCATAATTGAGCTCTTTAATGGCCCAGTATGCCTTATGTTCTAGTTCGAGAGGTAAGTGACATGCTTTTCCATAAACCATTTTATATGGAGACATGCCCATAGGATTTTTATATGCAGTTCTATAGGCCCATAATGCATCATCAAGTTTCTTGGACCAATTCTTTCTTGATCTATTAACAGTCTTTTGCAAAATTAATTTGAGCTCTCTATTACTCAATTCTACTTGACCACTAGACTATGGGTGATATGGAGATGCAATTCTATGATTAACGTCATACTTAGCAAGCATTTTACGAAAGGCACCATGAATAAAATGTGAAACACCATCAGTCATTAAATATCTAGGGACTCCAAACCTCGGAAAAATTACTTCTTTAAGCATCTTAATAGAGGTGTTATGATCAACACTACTAGTTGGAATAGCTTCTACCCACTTAGTAACGTAATCAACAACAACTAAAATATGTGTATACCCATTAGAGGAAGGAAACGGTCCCATATAATCAAAGCCCCAAACATCAAATGGTTCAATAACAAGTGAATAATTCATAGGCATTTCTTGATGTCTACTAATATTACCAATTGTTTGACATTCATCACAAGACAAGACAAACTTATGGGCATCTTTGAAGAGAGTAGGCCAATAAAAACCGGATTGCAATACCTTATATGCAGTTCTATCTCCAGCATGGTGTCCTCCGTAAGCCTCGGAGTGACACTTGCGTAGGATCTGTTCTTGTTCATGCTCAAGTATACAGTGTCTAATAACACCATCTACTCCTTCTTTATAAAGGTGTGGGTCATCCCAGAAGTAATGTCTTAATTCATGAAAAACTTTTTCTTTTGTTGGTATGTGAAACTAGGTGGTATAAATTTAGCAACAATATAATTAGCATAATCAGCATACCATGGAGCAGTACGAGAAGCATTTATGACAGCTAATTGTTCATCAGGAAAGCTATCATCAATAGGTAGTGGGTCATCAAGAACATTCTCTAACCTAGACAAGTTGTCTGCAACGGGGTTCTCAGCTCCCTTTCTATCAATAATATGCAAATCAAATTCTTGTAGCAAGAGAACCCATCTAATAAGTCTAGGTTTAACATCTTTCTTTTCCATAAGATATTTAATAGCAGCATGATTAGTGTGAATAGTTACTTTAGAATCAACAATATAAGGTCGGAACTTATCACAAGCAAATACAACTGCTAAAAATTCTTTTTCAGTAGTAGCATAATTTCTATGGGCAATGTCTAGAGTTTTACTGGCATATTGAATAACATTTAATTTTTTATCAACTCTTTGTCCTAGAGCAGCACCTACAGCATAATCACTAGCATCACCCATAATTTCAAAGGGTAAATTCCAATCAGTTGGCTGAACAATAGGTGCAGAAATGAAGGCTTTCTTAAGTATTTCAAATGCTTCTAGACAATCATCATCAAAGACAAAAGGAATATCTTTTTGTAGGAGATTAGTCAGAGGACTAGAGATTTTTGAGAAGTCTTTAATGAACCTCCTATAAAACCCGGCATGACCAAGGAAACTTCTTATACCTTTAATGTCCTTGGGACATGTCATCTTTTCAATAACATCAACTTTAGCTTTATTAACTTCAATACCTCTTTCAGAACTATTATGCCCCAAGACAATACCTCCATTCACCATAAAGTGGCACTTCTCCCAATTCAAGACAAGATTAGTTTCTTCACATCTCTGCAAAACTCGATCAAGGTTGCTTAAGCAATCATCAAAAGAAGTTCCATATACGGAAAATCATCCATGGAAACCTCAACAATCTTTTCACAAAAATCAGAGAATATAGCCATCATGCATCTTTGAAAGGTAGCAGGTGCATTACATAATCCAAAAGCATACGTCTATAAGCAAAGGTACCGAAAGGACAAGTAAAGGTGGTCTTTTCTTGACCCTCTTTTGACACATGTATTTGAGAGAAACCAGAATAACCATCACTACAGGAAACAGCTACTTTGCCGTCTGCCATGGCGGACGGCAAAGGCTCGAAAGGCGGACGGCAAAGACCTTTGCCATCAGCCGCGGACGGCAAAAGGCTCCGGCAAAGAAGGCTACGGTAAACAGCTGCTTTGCCGTCTGCTTCCTGGCGGCGGACGGCAAAGGCTCTTTGCCGTCCGCGGCGGACGGCAAAGAGGGCGGACGGCAATAATTGCGCTGTCAGTCCGTTAAGTGGCTAACGGCAGACCTTTGCCGTCCGCCGCAGACGGCAAAGAGCCTTTGGTCTTTGCCGTCCGCCTTATGATGTCATGTACACGTCACTAGATGGCAGGTTCTTTGCCGTCTGCCACTGATGGCAAAGTGCAGGTTCTTTGCCGTCTGCCACGGACGGCAAAGTCTTTGCCGTCTGCCACTGTAGGCAAACTGACCAAATGGGTCAGCTCCCAGGAAGCACAGTTGGCTGCCACGTGGCTTCTTTGCCGTCCGTGGCAGACGGCAAAGGCTCTTTGCCGTCGGTGGCAGACGGCAAAGAGCCTGCATATTGTCTGTTTTTTCTGTTTTTTATTAAATCCCACAATTTGCAGCACATATCACATATATAAGTTTCATATCCAGCACATATCCAACACATATCTAGCACATATCACATATCACATATCCAGCACATATCACATATCACATCAGTTTCATCCATACACATTGTTCATACATAAGGAAGTTCCATCCATACACATTGTTCCATCCATATATATATTACAATGCAAAGTGTCATGAAGATAGCAAGCTAGATACAATGCAAAGTTTCATCAAAGGCACTCCATCATAGCAAGCTAGCTTCCATCAAGTGAATGAAATCTGCAAAATGGTAAATAAGAAAGTTAGAAATAGGTGACTAGAACAAGAAGAAGACTAGAACAAGAAGTATATGTCATTTATGAGCTAACTTAGGTGAAATGGATCATATATGAGCTAACTAAGTTGAAATGGGTTGTTTATGAGCTAACTTAGTTGAAATGGATCATTTATGAGCTAACTTAGTTGAAATGGGTCGTTTATGAGCTAACTAAGGTGAAGGGCATCGTTTTTGAGCTAAGTAAGGTGAAATGGGTCATTTTGGAGCTAACCTAGTTGAAATGGATCGTTTTTGAGCTAACTTAGTTGAAATGGATCGTTTTTGAGGTAACTAAGGTGAAATGGATCTTTTTTAGCTCACTTAGGTCAAATGGATCGTTTTTGAGCTAACGTAGTTGAAATGGATCGTTTTTGAGCTAACTTTGTTGAAATGGATCATTTTTGAGCTAATTTAGTTGAAATGGATCGTTTTTGAGCTAACTTAGGTGAAATGGATCATTTATGAGCTAATTTAGTTGAAATGGATCTTTTTGAGCTAACTTAGGTGAAATGGGTCATTTATGAGCTAACCTAGGTGAAATGGGTCGTTTATGAGCTAACCTAGGTGAAATGGGTCGTTTATGAGCTAACCTAGGTGAAATGGGTCGTTTATGAGTTAACCTAGGTGAAATGGGTCGTTTATGAGCTAATTATGCAATTTTTGACATAAGTAAGCTAAGTACATATCGTTTTAGAGCTAACTTAGGTAAAATGGATGGTTTATGAGGTCAGTAAGCTTATTAAGTCATTTTGGAGGAAAAGAAGCTAACTCTAGGTCATTATGGTAAGCATATTGGAGGAAATAAAGCTAAGTCTAGGTCTTTATGCATTTGTTAAGCAAAACACTAGAGAAACTTACCGTGATCAGGGAGGTGTAGGAGCGGGCTGGCTAGTGCCTGTAGCTGGAGAAGGATCATGCGATGCGTTTCTGGAGTTAAGCTGCACCAAAGATCATTTCCAATGTCTCGTTAGCATTATGACACTCAAATGTTAAGACTAGCAAGTAATGTCCATTCAAATTAAACTCACCGTGGTCCCAGGAGCAATCACTGGCATCGGCGGAGCGGTCTGACCGGTCTTCTCGCACACAGACTGCACATTTGGTTTTGACGACTCAGTCATACTAGTTAGTAATGAGACAAACACTACATGAATGTTTTGGCTAATCTGCAGAAGAAACTTACCACAAGGAGCTCGTACATGGCCCTTGCCTGCATGTCATTCCGTGCCCTCTCCTCCTCCATCATCTTTGTCGTCCTCTCCTCCAACTCCCGCTGCCTCTCCGCCGCCTCCGCCAGAAGTTTCTCCGTTCTATCTCTCTCACTCTGTATAGCAGCCTGCAACACCACTCACATGACCATTTGTAATCATTGATGGAAGCGCACACAATGTAATGGAGAAAGATAGCTGAGTACGTATCACTAACCTTGATGGCGAGTTGCACTGGCCGTTCACGAGGCCTTATCTTAGGAGCGGAGCTCGACTGGCGCGCCTTGATCTCTGTGAGAGTGCTAGGACAACGGATAAGTCCATCTCCAATGGCTATGGAGCCATGGGACCTCCCGCCACCAGATATCATCACCAGCTCTGGATCAATGGGACCCTGGCTCGGGTTAAAGTCCTCCCCTTTCCTCGCCTTCCCCTCATCTCTATATCTCATGAGCTTGTTGTGGGAGGAGATGTTGGTGAAGTTGTTTGCATCATCGAGGTCAGACTGAGAGAAAGCCTTGACTTTCTTGTAAGAGCCAGTGTGGGCCATGGCATACAGGTCGTACACCTCTGGCACCTTATCCGCCTTATTGTGGCGTGCCTGAAAGAGAGAAACAATGAAAATTAGTAACTAAAGGGCTCAAGCTAGCATGATGAATGAATTGCATGAATCATGAAGCAAACCACATACCCAGTTGCGCCCGAACTGATATAAGTTGGAGCTGCCTTGATGGTGTGGCACACCTTCCATTTGGGCACGTTTGTCCTTGGCCTGGTTGTGGAGGGCTAGCCATTCTTGTGAGCACCACTCATCGACCAACACCTCCCAACAATCCATCCGATCCGCACACCATCTCGGAGGCGCCTAAGTTAGCAAATAGAAACTTGAGCGCTACGGCTAAGAATTACTAAATGAAGGAACTTAAGTAGAAGGCCTTAAGAATTACCTTCATGTACTGCTCCTTACTCAGGAACTTATTGCGGCACGCCGGCTTGGTCTTCTTGATACCACGCAAGGCGTAGTAGTCTCGAACAGCCTGCACCCGAGCCTCGTGCCGTAAGTTCTGGAGTAGGCGCTTGCAGACGTTCTCGATAACATTTGCGCACTCCTCCTCGTATCCCTCCTCACACCTGTAGAATGTCTGCAATCAAATGAGACAATATTGATTAGTACAATTAATAACTAGCTAGTTGAAGATTTTGAAATGTGTAAAGGAGAAATTACCCAGAACGTCCTGATCACCATGTCTGCCCTCGTGTCGCACACGACACCGTCGATAATGACATCCGGCGGGGCCGGGGCAGCCACGTAGTGCTCCCAGCTCAACCCAAGCTCTGGAAGCCGACCCTCACCAGGCAACGTGACAAACCCCGGGAAGTTTTGCCGGCAAAGAACTCCAAGGACGGAGTTGGGCCGGCGGACACTATGATGGTGGTCCCAACCCCTGCAGCATGACAAGGCCAACGCATTAGTTATTTGAAGAAACGTGAATGCAGAAGGTACAAAATATTAAATGCACTTACGTACCTCTCCCCATCAGGGAAGATCAACCACCTCTGCTCGCGAGTCGCCGGCACGGACGGGAGCCGTGTAGCACCACGCTGGTAGACGGTGCCACCCTCCTCCTCAAGATCAGTCGGCTCCCCGCCATCATCAGCATGGCCACTCGGCTCCTCGGGCTGATCCGGCCAGGTACCCCATCCGGACGTGTGCTCCTCCGGGGTCTCGTGGGCCGAACTCTCGTGGGCCGAAGGCCAGTCGACCCGAGGCTCGCGGGCCCAAGACCCGTGGACCGGAGGCTCGTGGACCGGAGTCCGTGTAGCCTCCTCCTCGGACGAGTCCACCCTAGCAGTCACGTGCTCGGGTGAAACAGCTGGGGGTGGCGGCGAGGAAGGCTCCCTAGCAGTCACCCTACCTCCTCTCCCGCGACCACGTGCCCCACCTCCTCTCTTCCTACCTCGTCCCCTGCTGGGCACCGCGGTGGACGAAGAAGGGCCCGGCGGTGTGGACATACTGTCCAGCAACGCTCGGCGAAGAGGTACGTCTGGAATCGAAGACCTCAGACCACGCGCCGAGGAAGAAGGGGCCTTGGCGCGCTCCCGACCAGCGCCCACCATCTTTCAACACCTGCCATGACAAACAGTAAACGAAATTAGTACAACATAAAAAAAAGACCGACATGAATAATAATATGTGTATCACTTAAGTGTATCATCATCAAGTACAACATTAAAAATTTTAATACCTGACAGTACTAATAATCTCGATCAGTATCATCAATAAATGCATAATCATCATCATCACTATAATCAATGACGGGCTCATAGGGTTCAGTGGCATCAACATATGCAAGGCCACCTTGACGTAATCGGTCAAGCAATGACAGGTCATCCGCAGCAGTAACCTCTTCTTGTTCCGGCTCTTCTTGTTCCTCCTCTGGGGTGATGTCGGATTCACTGTCACTGTCTACTTCAATGTTTTGGGGTGAAGTATAGCGGTTCTTGAAACGATTTTTGGAAAGACGTGTCTCTTGGAAGAATTCTCCTTCATATGTGTCTGGGTTAATGTGAGGTTCATAATCCTCTTCCTTTGGGGGAGATAGTCTAGCACGTGGCGGCACTTCATAAACGACTTCCCAACCTTTCAGATTTGGATTAGTTTGGCAGGCCCACGGTAGATAGAATACTTGGGTCGCCTGTTGAGCCGTAATATAGACATCAGGAACATCTAAATGGGTGCTTTGGTTGATTTCAACTAGCCCTATATGTTCATGAGTTCTTCTAGTCTCCTTCGGCTGAAACCAATAACATTTGAAGACTACGACATTCGGTGGGTTTTCACCATAGAATAGAAGTTCATAAATTGCTTCAACTCTCCCATAATACTCGGTACCTCCTTCGCCGATAGCAGATACACAACAATTTGTAGACTTTCGGTCGGCCATAGATAGCTCTTTGCCATAGGTACGAAAGCGATACCC
>NC_057802.1:177531868-177538422 GCF_018294505.1 Triticum aestivum | reverse complement strand
GAAGTGAGTAACGGGCGGGGGGTACCTGCCGTTAGGCAAGTGCCCTCTTTGCCGTCCGCCAGCCTTTGCCGTCCGCCTTTCTGCCTCTTTGCCGTCCGCTAGCGGACGGCAAAGAGGTGGGCCATTAGGATTTTTTCAAACGAGCGGGGGGTGGGGCCACCACACTCTTTGCCGTCCGCCAGCGGACGGCAAAGATTATTTGCCGTCCGCCAGCGGACGGCAAAGATTATTTGCCGTCCGCTGGCAGACGGCAAAGACCAGGCAGATGGCAAAGAGTGTGTTTGCCGTCAGCCTTTTCTTTGCCGTCTGTTTATGTGTAGCTGATGGCAAAGAGCTTCTTTGCCGTCAGCTAGCAGACGGCAAAGATCTGGCAGATGGCAAATTAGCTGATTCCAGTAGTGCATCTAGAAAGCAAAAATGCGCATATTTGGATAATCTTTCTAGCATTTGATCAATAAAAGGTAAAGGGTAATGATCCTTTTTAGTAGCTTTGTTTAATTTGCGGAAATCAAATACCATTCTATAACCTGTAATAATTCTTTGTGGGATCAATTCATCTTTATCATTAGGAACAACAGTAATACCTCCCTTCTTAGGGATACAATGGACAGGACTTACCCACTGACTATCAGCAACGGGATAAATTATACCTGCCTCCAGAAGCTTTAGTATTTCTTTTCTTACCACTTCTTTCATCTTAGGATTTAACCATCGTTGGTGATCAACAACTGGTTTAGCATCTTTCTCCAATTTTATTTTGTGCTGACATAAAGTGGGACTAATGCCCTGAAGATCATCGAGAGTATATCCAATAGCAGCACGGTGCTTCTTCAGAGTTTTCAATAATTTCTTTTCTTCATGCTCTGAAAGGTTAGCACTAATAATAACAGGATGTATCTTCTTTTCATCAATATAAGCGTATTTAAGAGTATCAGGTAATGGTTTAAGCTCAAACACGAGATCACCCTTGGGTGGAGGAGGATCCCCTAGGATTTCAACAGGCAAGTTGTGTTTCAAAATAGGTCCCTGTTTAAATAATACTTCATCTATTTCTCTTCTTTCGTTCATAAACATATCATTTTCATGGTCGAGCAAATATTGTTCTAAAGGATCATTAGGAGGCACGGCAATAGAAGCAAGACCAATAATTTCATCTTTACTAGGCAGTTCTTTATCATGGGGTTGTCTACGAAATTTAGCAAAATTAAACTCATGAGACATATCCCCTAAACCAATAGTAACAACATCCTTTTTGCAGTCTATCCCAGCATTAACAGTATTCAAGAAGGGTCTACCAAATATAATGGGACAAAAGTTATCTTGTGGGGAACCAAGAACAAGAAAATCAGCAGGATATTTAACTTTCCCACACAAGACTTCAACATCTCTAACAATCCCAACTGGTGAAATAGTGTCTCTATTGGCAAGCTTAATTGTAACATCAATTTCCTCTATCTCAGCATGTGCAATATCATGCATAATTTCTTTGTATAAGGAATGAGGTATTGCACTGGCACCCATTTCACATAAGCCGTGATAACAATGATCTCCTATTTTAACAGAAATAACAGACATGCCTACAACATGTCTATGTTTATTTGTACTATCAATTCTAACAGCTTCATCACAGAAGTAAATAACATGCCCATCAATATTATCAGCCAAGAGATCTTTAACCATAGCAACACTAGGTTCAACTTTAATTTGCTCAGGGGGTGTAGGTGTTCTAGTATTACTCTTACGAATCACAGTTGAAGCTTTAGCATGATTCTTTATTCTAATAGGGAAAGGTGGTTTCTCAATATAAGCACCAGGAACAATAGGATCAACATTATAAGTGATAGTCTTTTCTTCAACTTTAATAGGTGCAACTACTTTTACTTCAATGGGAGGATTATATTTAAACCACTTATCCTTAGGGAGATCAACATGAGTAGCCAAGGATTCACAGAAAGAAGCTACTATCTCAGAGTCAAGTCCATATTTAGTGCTAAATTCACGGAAAACATCGGTATCCATAAAAGATTTAACACAATCAAACTTAGGTGTCATACATGACTCCTTATCTTCGTCGAGATCCCAATCTTCAGAGTTGCGTTTAATTCTTTCCAATAAGTCCCATTTGAATTCAATAGTCTTCATCATAAAAGATCCAGTACAAGAAGTATCGAGCATGGAGCGATTATTGAGAGAAAGCCGAGCATAAATTTTTTGAATAATAATTTCTCTTGAGAGCTCATGATTAGGGCATGAATATAACATTGATTTAAGCCTCCCCCAAGCTTGAGCGATGCTTTCTCCTTCATGAGGACAAAAATTATATATATAATTGCGATCACGATGAACAAGATAGGATAAAACATCTGATGAAATTCCAATTTCAATCGGTTGTAGTTCCATGATCCCATATCATCACATAGCCTAAACCATGTTAATGCCTTTACCTTCAATGATAAAGGGAAGACCTTCTTCTTGATAACATCATCGGGCATACCTGCAAGCTTAAATAATCCACAAACTTCATCCACATAGATTAGGTGCAAATCGGGATGTAATGTTCCATCATCTGTGAAAGGATTAGCTAGCAGTTTCTCTATCATACCCGAAGGAATTTCAAAGTAAATTTTTTCAGTAGGTTTAGTAGGTTGAGGAGAAACTCTTTGCTCTACTGGTCGGGGTGAAGATACCCCAAACAAGCCCCTCAAAGGATTATGTTCCATAGTAACAAGTGACAGTAAATTTCAGCACACTATATAAATTTTCCTTACCAAATTCTACCTACCAAAGGCCCTTCACTCCCCGGCAACAGCGCCAGAAAAGAGTCTTGATGACCCACAAGTGTAGGGGATCTATCGTAGTCCTTTCGATAAGTAAGAGTGTCGAACCCAACGAGGAGCAGAAGGAAATGACAAGCGGTTTTCAGTAAGGTATTCTCTGCAAGCACTGAAATTATTGATAACAGATAGTTTTGTGATAAAGTAATTTGTAACGGGTAACAAGTAATGAAAGTAAACAAGGTGCAGCAAGATGGCCCAATCCTTTTTGTAGCAAAGGACAAGCCTGGACAAACTCTTATAACAAGTAAACAAGGTGACGAGGCGTGGCGTGGCGAGGCGAGCGAGGAGGAGGAGCGCGCATGTAGGTCTCCTCTTCTCATGCTCATACAAGTGGTAGAAGAGCTCACCTTATAAAGAGGTGCAACTCTCTCTCAACTTATGAGGTGGGACTAAACTTTAGCCTCACTCACTCCACTCACATGTGTGCATGAATGGGCCAAGAGAATTTCAGAATTTTAGTTGGGCTTTGGGCCAAAGGCCTACTAGCAAAATTCCAACATGGTCAACCTTCTAGCACCCCGTGGGAGGCGCGATGGCGCATCCATCGAACACGATGGTGATATCTTGACCGTGTGTGATAGTGGGCAGACACGTACACGTACATCCGAGAACGCGGGCCCATGTTTCGGGCTTCCGATGCGTGGCATACAATTGATCCAAAAGAACTGTTTGTGATGAGCCACAACAACAGAAATGGGCTTTGTAGGCCCAAAACCATCAACAAATTTTGACCTTGTTTCTCGTCACATTGCAAATTACAACGCAGTAAGTAGTTCCAAATCTGTTCACACCGATCAAACTAATATGTGTTCACACTTAGCACCGGGCTATAAAAACTACCCACTCGAAAATTACTTCACAGTTCCTCTCCTTATCACCCACAAAACTGGTCTTTCCTGCCAAGTCGTTCCGCCATGACCGGTTGATGTCTACTATGCAACCTTCTTCTTGTAGACTCGTGTTGGGCCTCCAAGCCCAGAGTTTTGTAGGACAGTAGCAAATTTCCCTCAAGTGGTTGACCTAAGGTTTATCAATCAGTGGGAGGAGTAGGATGAAGATGATCTCTTTCAAACAACCCTGCAACCAAATAACAAAGAGTCTCTTGTGTCCCCAACACACCCAATACAATGTTATATTGTATAGGAGCACTAGTTCGGCGAACAGATGGTGATACAAGTGTCATATGGATGGTAGATATAGGTTTTTATAATCTGAAAATATAAAAAGAGCAAGGTAACTAGTAACAAAAGTGAGCGAAACGATATTGCAATGCTTGGAAACAAGGCCTAGGGTTCATACTTTCACTAGTGCAAGTTGTCTCAATAATGATAACATAATTAGATCATATTTGATGACCCACAAGTGTAGGGGATCTATCATAGTCCTTTCGATAAGTAAGAGTGTCGAACCCAACGAGGAGCAGAAGGAAATGACAAGCGGTTTTCAGTAAGGTATTCTCTGCAAGCACTGAAATTATCGGTAACAGATAGTTTTGTGATAAAGTAATTTGTAACGGGTAACAAGTAATGAAAGTAAACAAGGTGCAGAAAGATGGCCCAATCCTTTTTGTAGCAAAGGACAAGCCTGGACAAACTCTTATATAGATAAAAGCACTCCTGAGGACACATGGGAATTATCGTCAAGCTAGTTTTCATCACGCTCATATGGTTCACGTTCGTTACTTTGATAATTTGGTATGTGGGTGGACCAGTGCTTGGGTACTGCCCTTTCTTGGACAAGCATCCCACTTATGATTAACTCCTATTGCAATCATACGCAACTACAAAAGAAGTATTAAGGTAAACCTAACCATATCATGAAACATATGGATCCAAATCAGCCCCTTACGAAGCAACACATAAACTAGTGTTTAAGCTTCTGTCACTCTAGCAACCCATCATCTACTTATTACTTCCCAATGACTTCCTCTAGGCCCAAACAATGGTGAAGTGTCATGTAGTCGATGTTCACATAACACCACTAGAAGAAAGACAACATACATCTCATCAAAATATCGAACGAATACCAAATTCACATGACTACTTATAGCAAGACTTCTCCCATGTCCTCAGGAACAAATGTAACTACTCACAAATAATATTCATGTTCATAATCAGAGAGGTATTAATATGCACAAAGGATCTGAACATATGATCTTGCACCAAATAAACCAACTAGCATCAACTACAAGGAGTAATCACCACTACTAGCAACCCACAGGTACCAATCTGAGGTTTTGAGACAACGATTGGATACAAGAGATGAACTAGGGTTTTAGAGGAGATGGTGCTGGTGAAGATGTTGATGGAGATTGACCCCCTCCTGATGAGAGGATCCTTGGTGATGACGATGGCGATGATTTCCCCCTCCCGGAGAGAAGTTTCCCTGGCAGAACAGCTCCAGCGGAGCCCTAGATTGGTTCCGCCAAGGTTCCGCCTCGTGGCGGCGGTGTTTCTTCCCGAAAGCTTGCTTATGATTTTTTTCCAGGGTAAAAGACCGCATATAGAAGAAGATGGGCACCGGAGGCCTGCCAGGGGGCCCACGAGGCAGGGGGCGCGCCCAGGGGGTAGGGCGCGCCCCCACCCTCGTGGATGGTGGGTGGCCCCCCTCTGGTTGATTCGTTCACCAGTATTTTTATTAATTCCAAAAACTGCCTCCATGCAGTTTCAGGACTTTTGGAGCTGTGCAGAATAGGTCTCTAATATTTGCTCCTTTTCCAGCCCAGAATTTCAGCTGCCGGCATTCTCCCTCTTCATGTAAACCTTGTAAAATAAGAGAGAAAAGGCATAAGTATTGTGACATAACGTGTAATAACAACCCATAATGCAATAAATATCGATATAAAAGCATGATGCAAAATGGACGTATCAATATGGCAATCCCTCAACGTGTGACAAAAGTCACTCCAAAGTTCCTATCGCGGAGAACATAAGATGAAATTGCTTGTAGGGTATGAAACCACCTCAAAGTTACTCTTTCCGATCAATCCATTGGGCTATTCCTATAAGTGTCACAAACAACCCTAGAGTTCGTAGTAAAATAACACCATATGACACACATCAATCAACCCTAGTGTCACCTGATACTCCAATGTCACCACAAGTATCCGTGGGTCAATTATACGATATGCATGAATCAACTTCAGATTCATAATATTCAATCCAACATAAAGAACCTCAAAGAGTGCCCCAAGATTTCTACCAGAGAAACAAGACAAAAACGTGCATTAACCCCTATGCATAGATTACCCCAATGTCACCTCGGGAATCCGCGAGTTGAGTGCCAAAACATACATCAAGTGAATCAATAGAATACCCCATTGTCACCACGGGTATCCTACACAAGACATACATCAAGTGTTCTCAAATCCATAATAGTATTCAATCCGATAATAGTGAAACCTCAAAGGTAAAACTCAATTTATCACAAGAAGGTAGAGGGGAAGAAACACCATATGATTCAACTATAGTAACAAAGCTCGCGGTAGATCAAGATCGTGCTATATCAAGAACACGAGAGAGAGAGATCAAACACATAGCTACTAGTACATACCCTCAGCCCTGAGGGTGAACTACTCCCTCCTCATCATGGGGAGCACCGGGATGATGAAGATGGCTACCGGTGATGGTTTGCCCCTCCGGCAGGGTGCCAGAACGGGCCCCTGATTGGTTTTTCATGGCTACAGAGGCTTGCGGCAGCGGAACTCCCGATCTAGGT